>NW_024070210.1:54081280-54242254 GCF_014754425.2 Oryx dammah
AAGACCAGTAAGGACTTGGCTGAAGATTTGGCCAATGGGGCAGGACAATTTCATAAGGCCCTAAAGGAAGATTCATAATTCTCCAAGCCAACAAGATCAGGCAGGGAAAACCATTTCCAAACACAAGGAAACAGCTCTGCAAAGGGTGAAAGATAGACTAGGCTATGCCCATGGATGGTAAGGCAACTAATGAGGCTACAGTGAACATTCATACTAGGATGCAGACCTGGCAGCTGGGGCTGGATAAATAAGCAGAGGTAGTTGAGGAGCTTTTTAAAATCCAGGAAGAAGAGTTTACATGAAACATAATAATCAAGAAATGCCCACAGCATGGAGTTCTGCGGAGTCCTTTAGACACGTGTATGGAATTTAGACTCACTTCCCTCACTTGGGGAGCATATCCAAAAGGAATCTGCATTTTCAGTGTGGCTTGAACATCTGGAAGGGAAAGTGTCAGTCAAGCTGGAGTACAGAAGGGACTTCCTACCCCAGATCACAGCCAGTCATGGAAAGGCAGAGAGTAGGGGTGGCAGTAGATGTGCACAGAGGAGAGAGGAGGAAAAGAATGATTAGGGGAAACAAGACGCATACACTTTTAACAGTGAAGGCAATTTAAGGTGGAGATCAAGGTAAAGCCAAAAGCTATCCAGTGTTTTTTCCTCTTTTTCTTCCAAAAATATCGACTCCCTTACTCTACTACCTTTTTCCAAATGCATTTTCGACTTAGCCATGAACAACCATAAATGAAAGATAAATTGGGCTTGATCAAAATTTAAAATGTCTGCTGTTTCAGAAACACTTTTAAGAAAATGAAAATATAAGCCACAGGAGAAAATATTTGCAACACACTGATAAACGTATCTGAGAGAGGATTTGTATTTACAGTACACAAAAAAGCTCTAAAATGAAATAAGAAAACAAATGACCCAATTAAAAACTGGACAAAAGATCTGAAAGGATGTTTCACTAAGAATGAGTTATGGAGGGCAAAGAAGCCAAAAAAAAGATGTTAAACATCATTTGTCATCGGATATGCAGATTACAGCCACAACAAACTAGCAACACACACTATCCTGATGGTCCCCATTTTAAAAAGATGATTTCAAAGGCTAGCAAGGAAGCAGACTATGTGAGACTCTCACACACTGCTGGTGGAAACGCAGAAGTATTAGTCACACTGGAAACCAGTTATGGCAGTTTATTATAAAGTTAAACACACACTTAGCACATGACCAGTAATTTTGTTCCTAAGTGTCACCCAAGAGACTTGAAAATCTATGCCCAGCTAAAAACCTACGTGCAATATTTATGGCATCTTTATAATCACCCCAAATGGAAGCAATTCAAATATCCATCAATTGGAGAGTAGATAAATCAATTGTGGAATATCCACATAATGAAACACTGTTGTTGTTGTTGTTGTTATTCACTCACTAGCCATGTTCAACTCTGAGACTCCATGGATTGCAGTATGCCAGGTTCCTCTGTCCTTCACTGCCTCCCAGAGTTTGTTGAAATCCATGTCTATTGAGTCAGTGATGCTATCTAATCACCTCATCCTCTGCACTACTCAGCAATGAAAAGGAACCAACAGCCGACACATGAAACAACACAGATGAATCTCACCATTTTGCAAAGTTAAAGAAGCCAGAACAAAAATGGAAAAGAATGTTTTTTAAAAAGAATGTATATACGTATAAAATGGAGTCATTGTGCTATACAGCAGAGATTGGCACAACACTGTAAATCAACTATACTTTGATTTAAAAAAAAGTAAAAGAAGAAGAAGAAAATACCCAAATCACCAGTGCAGAGAGGCATTGTGCCCTTAAGCAGCCTGCAGCCATGTCTCTGGACACAGAGTCCAAACCTCTTCCCACATGACCACTGGCTAACTCTCCATTTGGCCTTGAATAACGTGTACTACAGCTACACATATTGAAATAGGCTTTCTCCACTAGGGGCAGCATGGCAGGGGGGCTTCAAATTTCTAGACTGAAGGAACTAGGCATGGCAAACTGAATAGATGAGGGCTCTGGTGAAAGAATGTAAAAAAGATACATATATATATATATATATATGTACATATGTGTGTGTGTGTGTATATGTATATATAACCGAATCACTTTGCTATACACCTGAAACAACATTGTAAATCAACTATCCTTCAATAAAAATAAATAGGTAATTTTTTAAAAAGAACATGAAGAAAGGAAAGTGTTAGTAAAAAATGACACAATACCTTCAAGATATTTTGCTTCTCTACCAATTTCAATTTCTCACATGAAAAGTGAGTGCTAGTGGTAAAGAATCTGCTTGCCAATGCAGGACACTTAAGAGACACGGGTTCTATTCCCTGGGTCAGGAAGATCTCCTGGAGGAGGGCACAGCAACTCACTCTAATATTCTTATCTGGTTAATTCTATGGACAGAGGAGCCTGGCGGGCTACAATCCGTGGGGCCACAAAGAGTTGGGCATGACTGAAGTGACTTAGCACAAACACACAACACCTGGTATCCCAGATATGTGTTTTAGTGACTTGCTAGAACAATCTAGCTGCTACAATGAAAACTAAATGTCCCTTTTCTGAAATATCAAATGTTAAAATATGATTGCCAAATGTTTAATAGTAAAATTCCAATGTTAGTAAAATTTGAAGAAAAAGCAAAAGAAATTGTGCCCAATAAGACTGTCTAAAAATGTGCTAAGTCACTTCAGTCGTGTCCAACTCTGTTCGAACCCATAGACAGCAGCCCACCAGGCTCCCCCATGCCTGGGATTCTCCAGGCAAGAACACTGGAGTGGGTTGCCATTTCCTTCTCCAATGCATGAAAGTGAAAAGTGAAAGTGAAAAATGTACAGTGGTCTGAGAAGGGTTAACTACCCCATGGCTCCTTCACTGCAAGTCGGCTCCTGCTGAATTCACCTAAAGAAGAAATGAACTGCCTTTACTTGAAAAGGCTTGGCTCTTACCTCAGCTTCCCTTCTCATGCAAACTCCTCAGGGAAGCAGTAGAAGTACTGTTAGTTGCTCAGTCGTGTCCAGCTCTGTGCGACCCCATGGACTGTAGCCCGCCAGGCTCCTCTGTCCATGGGATTCTCTAGGCAAGAACAGTGGAGTGGATTACCATTCTCCTCCCCAGAGGACCTTCCTAACCCAGGGACTGAACCCAGATCTCCTGCATTGCAAGTGGATTCTTTACCGGCTGAGCTTCAGGGAAGCCCTTCTTCAAGCAAGAGGCACCTCCGACAGGAACCATGGATAAGCTCCGGGAACCATGGATTATTCAAATACTGAAGTGCAGACCCAGACCCTGAAGGGGCTCACAGGAGCAGTGCCTCCTACACAAAGCATGTCACACTGCTGGTGGGTTTCTCAGAAAATATCCCCTTTCCTCCTAATACAACTGAGGGAACTATTTTACAGATTCAAGTATGTTTTACTGGAGGGCACCATTTCTTCAACTCATTTGATTATCCATGGGGTTTTTAAGCCCCATCGTTTAAAAAAAGAGCTTCACTAGAATACATTTTTTAATCAAATGGTGATGAAATCCCAAAGGACTCCCAATTCTTTTTCCTGTGTTGCACACCATGAGTAAGTGGAATTAAAATGGGACCGGAGAAGAAAATCTATGCAAAGATAAAGCCAGCTGAAAGGTAAAAATACATGGGAGCAAATCAGCCACACCACAGAACACTCACAGCTCTGGGAAGAAATCAATTCAAAGTATTAACTACAGATACTTTCTGAGGAATTCACACTAAAACCCCCACTCCCAAGCCTCTCTTACTATTTACCTAGGTGTCTGAATTTGCACCTACTGCACCTTTCTTCCTAGTTTTAGTTTCCCATCTGCTTTATTCCTCTCCAGGCAGAATGACGACTGGCTGTTTTAAAACACGTGACTATTAGACAACTTAGAATAAAAAAGGCGAGTTACCTGTTTATCACCAAGGAACCCTATAATTTGCTGATTGGGCACTCAGCTACTTTCCACGAGAATTCAACTTAGCTGAGCATCAACTCTGTCTCAGACCTCAAGCTAGGCACTGTGGTTTGAAAGATGGATGAAGGCATAGTCCTCTTTTTAAGGAACTTGTGGTCATGAAGAGTATGCAGGAATGCAAACAAATTGTTATACTTTGTTCTAAGCGATGCAGCAAAGGAACAGTACATGAGGGAGGAAATGAGTACCTCTATCTGTGAGGAGTCTTATAAGCTGACTACTAAGCCCACCCTTTGAAGGATGAACAGTAATTCCCCAAGTCAACAAGGGTGGAAGGACATTCCAGTCAGGGGAAATAGCATGTGGGAAAAGGGAATTGTTCACAGCATGATCCATTTCAAGGACCACAAGAACTTAGATATTGCAGGGCCATCAAGTGCAAGGTGGAAGAGAAATATGAGAGAAAAAAGCCAAGGTTGAATCACAAAGAATTCAGTTTGCCATGGCAAGGAGTTTAGCTCTTACCAATAGGAAATGTGACACTGGGCAAGGGTTCCAAGCAGAGGGGAGACACAATCATATTTCTACTGTAGAAAGATTACTCTGGAAGTGGAATGTCAGAGGAATAAGCAGAAGAAGAGAAGAGCAAGAAGAAGCAGAAGAAGAGAAGAGCAAGAAGAAGCAGAAGAAGAGAAGAGCAAGAAGAAGCAGATTCGTCGGAGAGAGACCACAGACACCCACCAGCAGTAGTAGTGATGTGGGGTCAGGGGAGGCAGAAGTGAGGACAGATCCCAAGTTTCTAAGTCAAGAGGCTAAGTGATTGATGGTACCATGCAAAGAGATGGACAGTATGGATGAGAGACTGGGTTTGAGGGGTAAAGAGCGGAGGGGAGCAACATAACGGCTCACTTTGGGAACTAAGCTTTCCATCTCAGTGGGGATAACTGGGAAGTGATGATTAAAGAACCTAGACTGAAAGAAAAAAAAAAAACAAACCACTAGAGTTAAAGGTGAAAAGATTAGATGAAGAAGGCAGACCCTGGAGAATGCACCGGAATGTTGCAGGCAAGCAGCAGAAGCAAGACCAGGCAAAGGTGCTAAGAACAAAAGCAATGGGTCCAATCTACAGATTTTTCAGATTCATTATCTGACTGCGGAGCCCTTTTCTCTAACAAAATCTCAGCTGAGGCTCAGAATGTAAACTAGAAGTAGAGCTGGTTACCTGAAGGAAGCCCACTAACCCTTTAGCCCACGGAGAAGTCAGAAAAGCTCAGAGTTGAATGGCACCACAAGAAGCAGGGAGCAAAATCACCCCTTCTCAATAGCAGGAGGTCTGAGAAAAAGACCTCCCCTGAAAAGTGAGTTAAGAACATGAAACCTGGGACTTCCCTGGGGGTGCAGTGATTAAGAATCTGCCTTGCAAAGTAGGGAACATGGGTTCAATCCCTAGTCAGGCAACTAAGATCCCACATACCACAGAGCAATTAAGCCCAAGCATTGCAGCCACTGAGCCCATTCGCTCTGGAGCCCTCAGGCCACAGCTAGAGAGTCATGTTCGACAAGTATGAACACAGAGGAAAGACTAGTAGCACCAGAGGACCACTTCACCATCTTCAGTGGTGAAGAAACAGAGATCTAGAACTAGGCAGCTGACTGGCTTGCCAAACTAGTTGTCCTAGGTCACAATCTAGAGAGTGGCTGAGTGAGGACTATGCTTCCAGTTCAGGGTTCTTATTACTGTACTCACTGCATTCCAACTTTGCACTGAAGAATTGTGCTCCTGAACTGTGGTGCTGGAGAAGACTCTTGAAAGTCCCTTGGACAGCAAAGAGATCAAATCAGTCAATCCTAAAGGAAATCAACCCTGAATATTCATTGGAAGAACTGATGCTAAAGCCGAAGCTCCAATACTTTGGCCACTTGAACCAAAGAGTTGACTCACTGGAAAAGACCCTAGGGGGTGGGAGAGGATGAGATGGTTGGATGGCATCTTTGACTTGTGTCAAAGGACACGAGTATAAGCAAACTCTGGGAGACAGTGAAGGACAGGGAAGCCTAGTGTGCTACAGTCCTCAGCATTGCTAAGAGTGGACATGACGAGTGAATGAACAACAGCAAATCTGGAACTGAAACCCAGGCCTAAAGTAGAACTGGCAATTTCATCATAAGCAGAGCTCTGCTTTGCCTCCAGTCACAGTGTAGGCTCTCTGGAAGAGCTCACTAACTGCTTCCTGCTTGACTTGCAGAGCACATGTGAAAAAAACACCAGGAACCTGGGTTGCTTTTCTGAGGACAGAGGACCTTTGGACCAAAAGGAGTATTTTCATTTATTCAGCATATACCACCTAGAACAGTTCCTTGAACCGAGGTAGATCATGCTGGAGAAATGTTAAGGCTTCTGCCCATCAGATGGCAAAGCCAGCTAGGAAGATTGTACACAGTCCTCACAATAGCACCATGGAATGTCAACCTTTCCAACCTTCAGTGACTTCAAGACAATCTCTGAGAATATCTGTGCCAGGATGGCAGGACCAGCCATGGGACCAGCGTAGCAGTTAAGTGTCCAAGCAAGTGGAGGTGGCAGGAGCATGGCTGGGGATGGAGGTCCAGAGCATGCTACTGCCGTCTCCATCCTGCCATGTGGTCTCTCTCTGCTAAAATATCCTAGTAGGAGTTGGCCATGACCTACAAACTCTCGGAAATCTACAAACTCTTGCAGGCAAGCCTGAAAGATTTATTATCCACCAACCTCAAGGGTCAGTCTGAGACAGATACTGGAAGAAGGAGGAGGAGCAGGCAAGCAATCTGCCTTTAGATTTATCTTGCTGTTTTGGAAGAAATTAACTTTTGATTTGCTGCAACACAGTTCTCCTCCAGGTTTGCTGCTGGCAAAGCTAGTCACTTATTGTTTGCTGCACCTTTACCACCAGGAAGAGCTTTCCCCACCTCCTGTTCCTTGCAGCTATGCGTGCTTCTCTTTTATACCAATGGAGTGAAGAAGAGGAGTTTCAAGCTTGGTCTGCCACAGAACCTCCATTTGAATTGCTAGAGTCTTGTCATAGACTGGAGGGTAACAAGAAAGGGTTTAAGTACAGAGCTCAGTTTTCCTTGCAAAGAAATACTAGTCTCTTTCTTGTCCAGAGGCAGTATCAGAGGTAATTTAAGAAGGCAGGGTAAAAATATGCAAAACGCAATCTGGCTTGGGAGAAAGAAGTTCCACTCTCAATGTTCCCAAGTATTATATTTGGATTTTGAGGATCAAATATAAAACAGAGGCTAGCTAAAGATTGCTTAACTTCCAAAAGTCCCGGCAAGTAACCCAAATGAGTTGATGTCCTCCTAACGCCGTTCTGGAATTCTGCTGGTGGAACAAAATGTCCCAAAAGATCCAGGAATTTCTACATCTGCAACACAAGTACAGATAATTTTCTCAGCATTTTTACCTTTATTCAGTAGGAGTTAGTTTGGGGGGTGGAGTCTATAGACATTGTTTACTGCTGGCTTTTAAAATTGAGGTCAGACTGGAAAGCAAGCCTATCATAGGAACAGGTCTCAGTGACGGCAGTGTGGGAATCAGGTTTGGGGGATGGTCCACCAAGTACTTCTTAGGGAGAAACCCAATGACAGAAAAAAGGTCAAGACACAACTTGAAGCCAGAGGTATTCAACATGGTAACATACAGAAACAACTATTAGTACCAGGGGCATGGATGTGGGTTAATCTTGGAATGTTAGGAAAATTCAGACAGGCGGTGGAGGCAGCTGTGACATTTGTACTCTTTTGCCTTCTGAGGCTTCCTTACCCAGTGGCCAGTTCTTAGGAGCACATAATAGCAAGAGTACCTGTGGGCTGGACTACATGCCTCAACCAGACCAGGTCTGACAGTGCTTTTGGACTTGGCCTTGATGAGGAGGCTAAAGGGAAGGGATATGATCCATACTGACAGGATCCAGCCTCTCTACCTGCCTGATCCATCCTTGGAACCACTCGCTAAGGTCCTAACCCAGATCACAGAGGCTGTGGACCAATAGCTAATCATATTAGCCACCATCTACTGGGCACCATGTGGGCATTTTAAACATTAGTTCAGCTCACTCACTCAGTCGTGTCTGACTTTTTGCAACCCCGTGGACTGCAGCACGCCAGGCCCCCCTGTCTAACTCCTGGAGCTTCCTCAGACTCATGTCCACCAACTTGGTGATGCCATCCAACCATCTCATCCTCTGTCATCCCCTTCTCCTCCTGCCCTCAATCTTTCCCAGCATCAGGGTCTTTTCCAATGAGTCAGCTCTTCACACCAGGTGGCCAAAGGATTGGAGCTTCAGCTTCAGCATCAGTCCTTCCAATGGATACTCAGGACTGATTTCCTTTAGGATTGACTGGTTTGATCTCCTTGCAGTCCAAGGGACTCTCAGGAGTTTTCTACAACACCACAGTTCAAAAGCATCAATTCTTCAGTGCTGAGCTTTCTTTATAGTCCATATATATTCTCTAATTCTTTACTTTAGTCTTTTCTACAATCTTGTTGTTCAGTTGTTCAGTTGTGTCCAACTCTTTGCAACCGCATGGACTGCAGCAGGCCAGGCTTTCCTGTCTTGCTTCAGTATCTCCTGGAGTTTGCTCAAACTCATGTCCATTGATTCAATGATGCCATCCAACCATCTCATTCTCTGTTGCCACCTTCTCCTCTCACCCTCAATCTTTCCCCGCATCAGAGTCTCTTCCAATGAGTCAGCTCTTCACATCAGGTGGCCAAAGTATTGGAGTTTCAAATTCAGCATCAGCCCTTCCAATGAATATTCAGGGTTTGTTTCCTTTAGGATGGACTGGTTTGATCTCCTTGCTGTCCAAGGGACTCTCAGGAATCTTCTCCACCACCAGAGTTTGAAAGCATCAGTTCTTCAGTGCTCAATCCTCTTTATGGTCCAACTCTCACATCTATACATGACTACTGGAAAAACCATAGCTTTGATTAGATGGACCTTTGTCAGCAAAGTTATGTCTCTGCTTTTTAACACACATTCCACATTTGTCATAGCTTTTCTTTCAAGGAGCAATCTCATTACATGATTATTACTTTCAACTCTATTTTATAGAAGAGAACATAGAGGCTTACAAAGGTCAAATAACTCCCTCAGAGTTATGAAACTACTAGTTAATCTTCAAAACCAGGTTGGTTATACTTTTTCCATTCTTGAAGGTGTGGAAACAGAGAAACTAGCCTAGGACACATCTCCAGTGAGTCACATCTCCAGTGTTCCTCTAGGAGACACTTATCAGCTCTATGAAGCTCATCCTTCTTGCCTTTATAACCAGCACCCCACTGATCCATGAAAAAGCTGACAAGAAAGCCTCTTGGTGGTATGGATGACATTAAGGATGGACCACAGGGGATCCAGGACTCCCCTGGTGGTTAGTGGTAAAGAATTCACCTGCCAATGCAGGAGACATAGGCTCAGTCCCTGGGTTGGGAAGATCCCCTGGAGAAAGAAATGGCAACCCTTTCCAATATTCTTGCCTGTGAAATCCAATGGATAGAGAAGCCTGGCAGGCTACTGTCCATGGGGTCACAAAAGAGTTAAGGGGTCACAACTTAACAACTAAACAACAACAGTGGACGATCTAGGCACTTCTTTCTGTTGAACAAGTGCCCCTAAATATTGAGTTCTAATCCAGTAAGCCCTGTATAAAGAAGGGAACACAGTTTACCCAAAGAAAAAGAGAGGAATCTATCCATTGACCCGGGTAGGAGGGGAAAAACAGGCAGAAAATGGAGTTGCTAAAAGAAACCAGGCATAGCAAACTAAGGTGCTGGAGGAGAAGGTAAAATGTGTCTTTTAAAAATGTTTCTGAGAATTTAGTGATAACCCTACTTGATATGCTATTTTTAATCAAATTTCATAAAAATAAGGAACTCATTTTTTCCCATATACTCACTTTTTCATCCTAGCTTGTGATTCCTTTAGATATTATTCTAGTTAGTTGTGTATAAGTTTGTCTCCTTGAAGGCAGGAATGACTTTTTATTTTTGTTTATTTTTTTAAAAATTTTATTGGAGTATGTGTGTGTGTTAGTTTCTCAATCATGTCCAACTCTTTGCAACCCCATGGACTGTAGCCCACCAGGTTCCTCTGTCCATGGGATTATCTAGGCAAGAATACTGGAGTGGGTTGCCATTTCCTTCTCTAAAAGAAAACTGGAGTGGGTTGCCATGCCCTCCTCCAGGGCATCTTCCAAACCCAGGGATCAAACCCAGGTCTCTAGCATTGCAGGTGGATTATCTACCATCTGAGCCACCAGGGAAGCCCAAGAATATTGGAGTGGGTAGCCTATCTCTTCTCCAGCAGATTTTCTTGACCCAGGAATCAAACTGAGGTCTCTTGCATTGCAGATGGATTCTTTACCAGCTGAGCTACCAGGGAAATGTTGCGACAAATTACTTACAAATACAAACACAGAACAAAACAAATTTGTATTTATCATGTGGTTACTGTAGGGTATCTGAAAATGTTACTGCAAGCAAGAAATGGGGATGTAGAAATTAATTGAATAGCATCTATGAGGGTTGGCTTTTTAAATCTGTTGCCCCAAGACCAGTGCCCAGCCCCGGGCTTCAGGCAGAGCTGGTCTCTAACACATATATGTTCTATTACAAACAAATAGATGAATGGAAGAATAACTGATAAGATTTTATTTGTGGGACAAATGTCCATGTTTAAATATTTTCAATATAAAATGTAATTTCTCTTTCCTTTAAAGGGAAGCAGCTGCCTATGAAATCCTGCTGTTGGCTAATTTCAGCATTCCCAGCATGGATGAAAGCACTTTGTCTCTGGATGGTCTGGGCTGCAGAGTCGCTGTGGCTCTCTGGCCTCCTCCAGATGACCACTGCTCTTCACTCGCTCTCTAGTTCTCCGTTCTACAGAGAAGAGGAAAGAGTCAAGCTCTGCAGCTGTCTTCCCCAACCCACCCCATCTTCCTTACATGGTCTCAAGAAAACCTCATTTTCTTGGACACATGCTAAATATTCCCCCCACCACACTCACACCTGTGAAGCTCTCCTATGGGATGGTAAAATATGAAACATTTGGGCCCAGGGGCACAGAGGTACCCAAACCCACACTCAATTTTAAAAAAGAAATAGCTGTAAAAACCTCCACCACATCCCTCCAACACACCCACACTCAGTGTCACCTTCTCTACCACACTCCATGGCGGACCATGTGGGCGTGAGTGGCCTCTTATCACTGCATACTCATTTCTTTGGAAGTCAGGGACTGGGCCCAGAAGAGAAGGGGACATACAGAAGTTCAGGTGGGTTGCCTGGGGGAACACTGATGAGGGTCCCAACTCAGTCCTGCTGACAATCCATTACCCCTGGAGTCACCGCTTTGAACAGGTATCCTGGAGGTGAAAGGCTTGGCCAAAAGGCACACTATACTGACCTGTGCACCCTTAACTTGTTGATTCATTGATTTGAAAGGCAGGAGAACATGTTCAGAATGTGGACCAGGATGCCTGGATTCAAATCTTGACTAAAACATATACTAGCTTTAACCTTGGCACCTTGGCATAGTGTCTTTGTTTCTTTCTCTGCAACACGCAACAGTGCTGTTGATAATGGAAACTACATGACAGGTTGCTTATGACGGCATATGCTGCTGCTCGGGTGAGGCTTCCCAAATGTCTGCCCAGGCTCAGGCTTAGCTACTTTAACTAGCAAAGACCAAGAGGGCCATTAAGTGAGATTCAGGAAAAAATGGAAGAAACAGAGAATAGGGAATTGTGGGAAGGCTCTCTGGTCTTCCTCGACATCACTTTGATGTCCTCATCCCTACTTTGATGAGAACCATTTATACTGAATTTTACCCCAGCTGTGGATAATGAGCAATAGAGGTTCAGAGCCGGTGTTCTAAGCTCACATTCCTTTTCTAGGTTCTAAACCTCCCTTTCAGCTTCCTCTCCATCTCAGTTCTTTGCTTTCTGATTCCTCAATCAGTCTTCACAAATTTCACAACCAGTTCCCTGGATGCAGACAGCTAGGCTTTTTTGGACACACCCTTACTTCAGTGCCCCAGTGCTTTCATCCAACTCTAAGCAACAGACAGGCCTACATTTTCTTAGCCAGTCTACTGTCCCTTGAACCATTTCTGCACTCTTTCTCTGCGTCTTCTCCAGCTGCATCTTATCTTTCTGGAGATGAGAAGACCTGAAGTAACATTGCATCATCCCAGGTGTGAATTCCATGTGGTTCCACATAAAATCCCTGCTCCATCCAATAAAGGACTATTCTCTTCTCACTGAAACCCACCTCCTTACAGGGATCTGATTAGAACTCCGGATACATAAGCTTTCCCACCCATTTTATTTATCATACCTATATATGTATGTACTTATATATATATATGTATAATAATTTGTTCCTGATTAAAATTAAGTACTTATTACCCTCCAAATGCAAAGTGTGACTCCTTCAGCTTCAAGAGTCTTATTCTGAACCAAGCAGAAGGACATCCTGTCTTTAAGATACAAGAGTCTTCTTTTGACTTCATTTTCCTTGGTCCCTATCTATTCGAATGCTGCTCAGCAAATGAAGTTCTGCAGAAGAGAAGGAGCTGGGATGGCATTACTGACATCCTCAAAGAACAGGGGAACATTTTTAGCACAAGCACCGTCACACACGTTTTCTACAGTTTCCATGAAATGACATGAACTGTACGAAAATGACACCTGCCATCTATTCTTCAGTACATCACAAAATGCAGTGATTTTACACATAAATCTTCAACAGAGGCAGAACAATGAGACACAAGCACAGCGTTCTTTTGTTTCCAGTCAGTCCTGGGTGTGGTGGCCACAGGGCAAGGTCAGGAACATGCCTGTCCCTGCAGCTTTACTGCAAAAGGAGACGGGGATCCACAAACCCTGCCTTCAACCACCCGAGCCTGCTGCTTTAAAACTATTCTTCTTTCCCTTCATTTCAAAATTATCTAAAGACCAATTGGTTTCAGGCAGCTCTTTCTGTATATTAATTTTTAATTGGAGAAATAGCAATTAGATGGCTGCATTGATTGCCAGTTCCCGTAATCTTTTTTAATTTGAGATAACAATCTATTCAAAAAATGAGTTTGTCCCTAAAATATCTTTTCTTAATGGCAATAATAACTGAAGTTATATACAAAACCAGCAGAGCAGTCCACAGGGAAGGGGTCTAAATTATACATGGAATATTCTGCACCTGGTTTGTCAGTTACAACAAAGACCTTACCACGGATGCCCTATGAAAATGGTCAATTTCATATGCTGTTTTTATTAATACCATTTTTGAAACAATGAGAGAATCTCTGAAGAGAAGATTTTCATAGTATGAACCCTGCTTTTGACACCCAAGAAACTGAAAACTGCAGATAATAAAATTTTTACTTTGCTCCTTGCTGTGGACCCTGGGCAGAGGAAGATTAAGAGGGAGAAAGAGAAATTAGAGAGGAACAGAATTCCAGCTTGGGAGGAACTACCAGACTAGGGCAAGAAAACAGGAAAGCAAGTTCACAACATAGACCAACAGATCTCAAGCTATCCCCAAATATAGTCCTGTGTGTGAAGTCGCTTCAGTCATGTCCAACTCTGCAATCCTATGGACTGTAGCCTGCCAGGCTCCCCTGTCCATGGGATTCTCTAGGCAAGAATTCTGGAATGGCTGCCACATTCTCCTCCAGGGGAATCTTCCCAACCCAACCATGTCCCTTGTGTCTCTTGCATTGGCAAGTGGGTTCTTAATATACTCCTAGCATGCAGGAACGTGGAGGGCTTCAGGGGAATCTGTAATAAATAGGCCTCCTTTCCCAACCAGGTTCTGAGCAATTTGAGAAACAGAAGAGTTGAGATATAGGTCAAGTATCATCTTTATTACTTACAGAAGTCAAGCAAAAGAGTATAGCTTAGGTGAGTCCAGTGGACCAGACATCTGAACCCCTGAACCAGGAAGGCTTCTTACCCATCCAGTAATGTGGCAGCCACCCAGGGAAGAAGAGCACCTGGAAAAATCTAGGATCCAACTGCTCTCTGAAAAAGGAGGGAAGCACATGCAAGAGAAAGAAATAAGGTGTCACAGAGCTGTGCATCCTTAATGACCCTTTCCACAGTTATCAATCAGAGGGCTGTTCCACCTCCCAGGTTGTGAGAAAACAGAGGCTGGGAGTATGTATAAGGAAAATCACTCCTCGTGGAAACCAAGATTGAGAAAATAGATTTTCCTCAAAAGTAAAGAGATAGAACTGGAGTCCAGAAAAAGTGACTGGAAGTGATTTGCTTCCACCCAAAGTGACTCTTTTGGGGAGGGTTCTCTTAAAATATCTTAAAATTTTATAAGATTTCAGGGTTCATCTAGTGGTTAAGAATTTGCCTGCCAGTGCAGGAGACACAGGTCCGATCCCTGGTCTGGAAAGATCCCACTTGCTGAGAAGCAAGTAAGCCTGCCAACCACAACTACTACGCCAGCACACCTGGAGCCTGTGCTCTGCAACAGGAGAAACCAGTGCAATGAGAAGCCCACTCACCACAGTGAGGAGTAGTCCGCGCTGAGTGAAATGAAGAAAGCCCATGCGCAGCAATGACAATCCAGAGCAGCCAAATAAATACATAAATCTTCCAAAAGAACTTTTGTAAGATTTGCCTTCTGTTACATTAGATTTCATGGAAAAGGTTTGGGTTAGACCATCTGAGAAATTCTCTCATGGTCATTCGGAAAATTCTTTAAAATTGAGCAGAAGTGGATTTCAATTCTACCCTTTGGTTTTAATAAGTAAGATGTATATCTTGAGTCTAAAAACTGAGGATAATGACTGGCCTACCTTAGTAGGACATCAGAAAATGATTAGCAAAGATTGGTCAGAGAAAATGCTCTGGAATGCACTAAACCCTTGATAAATGTTATGCAAATTAATGTCAGTAATTATATTCCACAAAAATGTCTGTGTTTATGCTATGAGTCTGATGCTCCTGGATTCCTACAGAGAAGCCTGGGGTTCACATCCTTCAACCAAGAGAAGCTTTGTTTTTGTGCCTCAGCTCATCACTCCTGCTCTGCCTTCTGAGTCTCAAACCCTGCTCCTCCAACCATACCTCAGGCAGTGTATACTGAAAGTCTATGACATAAAGTATTGGAAGTGAAGATAGGAGAGAGAGAGATGCAAAGATAACCCATCAAGAACTTCTGATCCTGAAAGAAGAGTGAAAACACCTATTATTCACAAGTATAGACATAGTACAGATCAAAATTTATGGTAACCTGGGATGAGAACAAGGTTCCCTCCCTACAATGCTGTGATCCTCAGGAGTCTGTCTCAGTGTACTCACCAGAGACGTTTTAAATGGGTTACCACCTCTGATCAGAACTTAAGAAAATTAGGAGAGCACCAGTATGAGGAGATATGGTCAGCAGAACTCATCTGAGAATGAGCTAGCCAACTCCTGAAAGATATAATATGCAGAAAATGATATACAGTTTATTCCTAAGGATAACTGCCTCAAAAACAATTACCTGTTGATGTTCAGAGGCTTAGCTGTGTCTAACTCTGCAACCCCATGGACTGCAGCAACCCAGGCTATTCTGTCCTCACCATCTCCTGGAGTCCATGATGCCATTCAACCATCTCCTCCTGCCTTCAATCTTTCCCAGCATCCGAGTCTTTTCAGATGAGTCAGTTCTTCACATCAGGTGGTCAAAGTATTGAAGCTTCAGCTTCAGCATCAGTCCTTCCAATGAATATTCAGGATTGATTTTCTTTACAATTGACTAGTTTGATCTCCTTGCAGTCCAAGGGATTCTCAAGAGTCTTCTCAACACCACAGTTCAAAAGCATCACTTCTTCAGCATTCAGCTTTCTTTATAGTCCAGTTCTCACATCCACACATGACTACTGGAAAAACCATAGCTTTGATTAGACAGACCTTTGTCAGCAAAGTAATGTCTCTGCTTTTTAATATGCTCTCTAGGTTGGTCATAACTTTTCTTCCAAGGAGCAAGCATCTTTTAATTTCATGGCTGCAGTCACCATCTGCAGTGGTTTTGGAACCCAGGAAAATAAAGTCTGTTACTATTTCATTGTTTTCTCATCTATTTGCCATGAAGTGATGGTACCATATGCCATGATCTTAGTTTTCTGAATGTTGAGTTTTAAGCCAACTTTTTCACTCTCCTCTTACACTTTCAAGAGGTTCTTTAGTTACTCTTCATTTTCCTACATAAGCATGGTGTCATCAGCATATCTGAGGATATTAATATTTCTCCCCACAATCTTGATTCCAGCTTGTGTTTCATCCACCCCAGCATTTCATATGATGTACTCTGCATAGAAGTTAAATAAGCAGAATGACAATATATAGCCTTGAGGTACTCCTTTCCCGATTTGGAATCAGTCTGTTGTTTCATGTTCGCTTCTGTTACATCTTAACCTGCATACAGGTTTCACAGGAAGCAGGTAAGGTTGTCTGGTATTCCCATCTCTTTAAGAATTTTCCACAGTTTGTTGTGATCTAACAGTCAAAAGCTTTAGCATAGTCAATGAAGCCAAAGCATATGTTTTTCTGGAATTCTCTTGCTTGATGGATGTTGGCAATTTGATCTCTGGCTCCTCTGCCTTTTCTAAATCCAGCTTGAACATCGGGAAGTTCTCAATTCACATACTGTTGAAGCCTGGCTTGGAGAATTTTGAGCATTATTTTGCTAGCATGTGAAATGAGTGCAAATGTGCAGTAGTTTGAACGTTCTTTGGCATTGCCCTTCTTTAGGCTTGGGATGAAAATTGACCTTTACCAGTTCTGTGGCCACAGCTGAGTTTTCCAATTTGCTGGCATATTAAATGCAGCACTTTAACAGCACCATCTTTCAGGATTTGAAATAGTTCAGCTGGAATTCCATCACCTCCTCTAGTTTTGTTTATACTGATGCTTCCTAAGGCCCACTTGACTTCACACTCCAAGATGTCTGGCTCTAGGTGAGTGATCACACCATCATGGTTTTCTGGGTCATTAAGATCTTTTTTGTATAGTTCTTCTCTGTGTTCTTGCCATCTCTTCTTAATATCTTCTGCTTCTGTTAGGTCCATACCATTTCTGTCCTAATTTATTGTGCCCATCTTAGCATGAAATTTTCCCTTGGTATCTCTAATTCTCTTGAAGAGATCTCCAGTCTTTCCCATTCTATTGTTTTCATCTATTTCTTTGCATTGATCACTTAGGAAGGCTTTCTTATCTCTCCTTGCTATTCTTCGGAACTCTGCATTCAGGTAGATGTATCTTTCCTTTTCTCCTTTGCCTTTTGCTTCACATCTTTTTTTTTTTTAATTTATTTTTTATTTTACTTTACAATTCTGTATTGGTTTTGCATGAATCCACCACGGGTGTACATGCGTTCTTGTTTTAAAGAAATTAAAGCATTAAAATAATGCTTCACTTCTTTTCTCAGCTATTTGTAAGACCTCCTTAGACAGCCATTTTTCTTTTTTGCATTTCTTTTTCTTGGGAATGGTTTTGATCACTGCCTCCTGTACAATGTTACAAACCTCTGTCCATAGTTCTTTAAACACTCTATCAGACCTAATCCCTTGACTCTATTTGTTATTTCCACTGTATAATTGTAAAGAATTTGATTAAGTCATACCGTAATGGTTTAGTGGTTTTCCCTACTTTTTTCAATTTAAGTCTGAATTTGGCAATAAGGAGTTTGTGATCTGAGCCACAGTCAGCTCCCAGTCTTGTTTTCGCTGACTGTACAGCGTCGCTGACTATATAGAGTTTCTCCATCTTCAGCTGCAAAAAATATAATCAATCTAATTTCAGTATTGACCATCTGGTGATGTCTACGTGTAGAGTCATCTCTTATGTTGTTAGAAGAGGGTGTTTGCTATGACCAGTGTGTTGTCTTGGCCTAACTCTGTTAGCCTTTGCCCTAATTCATTTTGTACTCCAAGGCCAAACTTGCCTGTTACTCCAGGTATCTCTTGACTTCCGACTTTTGCATTCCAGTCCCCTATGATGAAAAGGACATCTTTTTTTGGTGTTAGTTCTAGGAGGTCTTGTAGGTCTTCATAGACCTAAACCAATCAACTCCAGCTTCTTTGGCATTAGTGGTTGGTACATAGATTCGGATTACTGTGATACTGAATTGTTTGCCTTGGAAATGAACAGAGGTCATTCTGTCATTTTTGAGATTGTACCCAAGTACTGCATTTCAGACTCTTGTTGACTATGAGGGCTACTCCATTTCTTCTAAGAGATTCTTGCCCACAGTAGTAGATATAATGGTCATCTGAATTAAATTCACCCATTTCAGTCCATTTTAGTTCACTGATTCTGAAAATGTCAATATTCACTCTTGTCATCTCCTGTTTGACCCACTTCCCGTTTACCTTGATTTATGGACTTAACATTCCAGTTTCCTGTGCAATATTGTCCTTTAAAGCATCAGACTTTACTTTCACCATGAGACACATCCAGAACCAATTTTGTTTCTGCTTTGACTCAGCCTCTTCATTCTTTCTGTAGCTATTTCTCCACTCTTCCCCAGTAGCATATCGAGCACCTATCAACCTATGGAGTTCATCTTTCAGTGTGATATATTTTTGCCTTTTCATACTGTTCATGGGGTTCTCAAGGTAAGAATGCTGAAGTGGTTTGCCATTTCCTTCTCCAATGGACCACATTTTGTCTGAACTCTCCACCACGACCTATCAGTCTAGGGTGCCCTTATATGGCATGGCTCACAGTTTCATTGAGTTCGACAGTGTTGGGATCCATGTGATCAGTTTGGTTAGTTTTCTGTGATTGTGTTTTCCATTCTGTCTGCCCTCTGATACATGAGGATAAGAGGCTTTTGGAAGCTTCCTGGTGGTAGGGACTGGCTATGGGTAAAACTGGGGCTTTTTCTGGTGGGCAGGCCTATGGTCAGTAAATCTTTGATCTAATTTTCTGCTGATGGGTGGGGCTGTGTTCCCTCCCTGTAGTTAGGCCTTAGGCCAAACTATGGTAGGGGTACTGGCGGTCACGGTGACCTCCTTCAAAAGGGCTTATGCCACCATATCACAGTTCCCAGGACTGCTGTAGTCAGTGCCCCTGACCCCATGGCAGGCCACTGTTGACCCACACCTCCGCCGGAGACTCCCAGATACTCAAAGGCAAGTTTGGCTCCGTCTCTTATGGGGTCACTGCTCCTTTCTCTTGGGTCCTGGTGCACACAAGGTTTAGTTGTGCCCTTGAAGAGTCTGTTTCTCTGGGGGTTCTCAGTCCTTTGGCTGGATCTCCAGGTTGGGAAATCTGTTGTGGGCCCTAAAATTTTTGTAACAGTGTGAGGACTTCTTTGGTATAAGTATTCTCCAGTTTGTGGGTTGTCTGCTCAGAGGCTGTATGGTGTGGGGTAACGGCGACCTCCTCTACGAGGACTCATGCGCCGTGCTGCACCTCCCAGGTCTGCTGCAGCCAGGGCCCCTGCCCCAGTGGTACATCACTGCTCACCTGTGCCTCCACAAGAGACACTCAGACACTCAAAGGCAGGTCTGGCTCCGTCTCTTGTAGGGGTCACTGGTCCCTTCCCTCACTTGTGGTACACACAAGGTTTTGTTTGTGCCCTCTGAGCATCTTTGGCGGGTCTGAGATTTGATTTTTAAACATGATTGTGCCTCTCCTACCATCTTGTTGGGGCTTCTCCTTTGCCCTCGGACACAGGGTATCTTTTTTTAGTGGGATCCAGCATTCTCCTGTTGAGGGTTGCTCAGGAGCTAGTTGCGATCTTGATGTTTTCTCATAAGAAGATGAGCATACGTCCTTCTACTCTGCCATCAGTGCTGCCTTCCATTACCCATAGGAAGTAACAAAATCTAAGATACACGTAACTTAAATAATGGGTAAATTGATGGATACTAATAACAAGTAATGTTTATCATGCTTAATTACAGAACTAAGTACTTGACTTGTATTATCTCACTAAAAAATGGCAGATTCCCACAAAACATGGTTCCAAAGAAGCATGGCCTAGTGGAGTTCCCTGAGAAATAGGCTTGGAGGTAGAGGATTGTGGGCAGGAGGCTGACAGGAGAGCGTTTGCAAGAACAACACTTGTGAGGAATGACGGACATGAGACCCAGCAAGGGAGAAGTGCCAATAAAATCCAACCACAAAAGTCTTGGGTGACCCCACAGCCCTAAAGCTCTGAGGCTGAGACAGCCTTTCAGGGACATCTCCAATGGAGGCAAGGGGACTGGAACTTACACCCCTACAACAACTAGTTGCCAGCTTCAGGCTGCTCCCAGGGAGGGGACAGCACACTTCGGCTAAGGGCAATGCCCCGGGGGAGAGACACGGTGAGCTGTCAGCAGCCATGCTCCTTGTAGCTGGGGGAAGGAGTGTGTCAGTCCTCACGTGGGGATATGGAGGCACACCATAGTATCACTCCAGGAAGAGGAAAGAGAAGAAACTCAATGTATTGATAACCCACCTCAATACCAGGCACTGTGTGGGGGCACTTTCTTTATAGTTTTCAATCCTGCTCTGTAGGCATCAGTGACTTACGCCAGCCTCTGGCAAGATTTCAAGATTCCCTCCTTCCTCTAAACTAGTGGTTCTCAACTGGGGGTGATGCTGGTCCCCAGCGGATATTGCCAGAGAAATGTCTAGAGACACTTTTCTTTTGTTACAACTGGGAATGGGGTGCTATGGGCCTAAGTAGAGGTTAGGGATGCTGCAAAACATCCTACAATGCACAAAAGGCTTCCACGATGAAGAATTTCCAGCCTAAATGTCCATCATTTGAACATCTCTTCCATCAGAAGAATTGCTGTTGTTGTTCACTGGCTAAGTCGTGTCCAACTCTTTGTGACCTCATAGACTGAATCATCGGAGAAGGCAATGGCACCCTACTCCAGTACTCTTGCCTGGAAAATCCCATGGACAGAGGAGCCTGGTAGGCTGCAGTCCATGGGGTCGGGAAGAGTCAGACACGATTAAGCGATTTCACTTTCACTTTTCACTTTTGTGCATTAGAGAAGGAAATGGCAACCCACTCCAGTGTTCTTGCCTGGAGAATCCCAGGGACAGCAGAGCCTGGTTGGCTGCCGTCTATGGGGTCCCACAGAGTTGGACACGACTGAAGCGACTTAGCAGCAGCAGCAGCAGCAGACTGAAGCATGCCAGGCTTCCCTGTCCTTCACTATCTCCCAGAGCTTGCTCATACTCATATCCATTGAGTCGATAATGCCATCCATCCAGTTAATCCTATGTTGCCCCCTTCTCCTCCTGCCCTTGATCTTTCCCAGCATTGGTGTATTTTCCAGTGAGTCAGCTCTTTGCATCAGGTGGCCAAAGTATTGGAGCTTCAGCTTCAGCATCAGTCCTTCCAATAAATATTCAGGGTTGATTTCCTTTAGGATCGACTGGTTTGATCTCCTTGCTGTCCAAGGGTCTCTCAAGAGTCTTCTCAAGCACCACAACTATAGAGCATCAATTGTCATTTATGTCACCACGTTACAGATGAAAATAACCAAGACATAGAAAGGTTAAGCAACCTATTCATGGCCACACAGCTATTAATGGCAGGGCTGACATTTATAACCAGGTTTGTGTGATTACAAAATACAAGCTCATTTGTTTGAGAAATATATATACTCTTTGAAATTAATCAGATGCAATGTGCACATCTTCCTATACATCCCTTGAGACCCTGAGACACAAGCTGGGCTGGACCCAGTTTCTTAAGCTTTTTTGTTATTTTCTTATTTTAAGTGTAAGAACTCTGAGCTTTCTGATTTCTAAGAGAAGGCTAGAAATGAAAGACAGGCTGGGTGATTTATATAAAGTGATAATGTGAGCCCATCTCCTTGCAGCCATCATTTTAGTCTGCAATAAAAATGACTGGTCTGACACCCTCCACTTCCTGAATATCCAGAAGGCCTAACTGCTTAGACTCCCAGACATAAAGTTCTCTGTTAATGGACCTGTCAATTTCTTAAAGTGAGCAGTTTTTCATAACACTCCATAAAAACAGAAAAAAATAAAATTAAAAAAGAACATAGCATTTAACATGAAAATGCAGGTTATCATTTATTGAATGTGAGCTAAAAGCAACAGAAAAAGAACCTGAAGGAGAAACAGTGGCTGGTGATGGAAAACAAAAAATTACGTGGAACAGGATTCAGGATTCTTTACCTACCAAACAAGGCCCCTATTTTTAGCAACTTAAAAAAAAAACAAACATATTCATTAAGTATTAAACTTAAAAGTAAAAAGCCCTATGTTCCTCTAATAACAATTTAGTATCCTTGTTATGATAGATTTACTAACCTCAATTTAGACTCTCAGAGATCAGATTCATGTCCCATAAAACATATAGAGAATATATTACTGAGCAAATATATAGTAATAGATGACATAAATATCTATGCCCTATTAAATTTTCAGTTATAAACTATGTTCTTTTCTTGAGCCATTTTAATTCATGAAATTATTTACAAGTTTACAGACACCAAGGAACAAACTGCTATACTGTATTAAGCAAATGTTTTTTTCCAAATATGGAAGTCATGAGAATAGAATACATCTAGTGATCAACATATAAAGACTATTTCAAGGCTTCATTAACGGCAGCTGTTCATGAGATATTTGGAAGTCTTCAATGATCTTTATTAATCCTCTATAAATATAGCTAATTTATGAAGGCCATCCCCCTTTACATTGCTCTATTATCATCTGCCCCAAATTTTATCATCTGTTCAAATATAATTTAGACAATATGTTCCCCTATAGAGAAAAATCTGAGAATGTAGAAACTGACCTCAGCATGATAGGTTTCTACGTTTTTTTTAGAGATGGCATAACATATTATTTAGCAC
The DNA here is from genome assembly GCF_014754425.2 of Oryx dammah. NCBI lineage: Eukaryota > Metazoa > Chordata > Mammalia > Artiodactyla > Bovidae > Oryx > Oryx dammah. The sequence continues at coordinate 54,104,109 of NW_024070210.1, forward strand.
TAGAATTTGAGTCAATAAAGATGGGTCTCATTTCACCACAATCAAGCTTGTAAACTTGGGCAAATAATTGAACCTCACCTGTCTACTTCTTATATGGAAATGAATGTGCTAATCTCTGCCCTACCAACCTCTTAGGGTTGTTGTGAAGACACGTGACATAGTTATGTGAAAATATTTTGGATACTGAACAAAGGTAAATGAGGTTTCTCATCAAAATGAGAAACAATTATGATTTTGGAGAACATTCTGATAAGAAACAGTGACCAAGTGCAAATATATTCATTTGGGGATGCTAGATCTGGAAATCCTAAGGTAGAAGGGGTTTGGGAATCCTTTATCCCCTTCAAGTGTGGCAAACCGTCTTCATTACTGATTTACTCCTTGCTTTATCCCTCGCTACATATAAGTATCATGATTGACTCATGATAGTAGGGCATTCAGTTAAATCTGAAGATCTTATAAGCAACACTTTACTTTTCACCATAAGTATATCCCAAATTCCATGGACAGAGAAGCCTAGTGGGCTACAGACCATGGGGTCCCAAAGAGTCGGACATGACTGAGCGACTGACACTTTCACTGTTTATGCACCAAATAATGCACTGAACATACTTATACTAAAAAATTTATTCATTATTTACCTGACATTCAGATTTAACTGGGCATCCTGATTTCGCCTGATTTGGTTTGGTTGGGGGTCTAAATCCAGCAATTCTTTGAGAATTCTTTATCCCCCTTCCCCAAGCATGACAAACCACCTTGAATATTGAGAGTATTCACTTCCTGTTTTATCCCTCTCTTTGTTCATCTCAAATATTAAGGAATTCCAGTTTCACCATCTCCTCACCATTCTTAGGTATCCTAGCACCTGCACTATCATAAACCAATAGAACATTATTATTCTCCAATATACAGTTGACTCTTGAACAATGTGGGTTCAAACTGCATGGGTTCATTTATACACAGATTTTTTATATAACAGTGAATACTACAGTACTCCATGATCTGAGGTTGACTGAATCCATGGATGAAAAATTCCCGATTTGGAGGAACCATAGATAGGGAGGGCGGACTGCCAAGTTATACTTGAATTTTCAACTGCATGGAGGCACAACACCCTAACTTCCAGGTTGCCCAAGGGTCAACAGTATTCAACTGTGCATGTTTCTTCCCAACCAATACATGAATTTAATTGAGGGAAGAGACATTCATTTTGGTCACCCAATACCTAGTACATAGTAGGGTAAATCAGAAAATGTTTTATGAATTGAAGACCACAGTTTTCTTCGCATTCCATGCTCTCACCATGGAAAGCCTTGTTCATGTCTGCCACTTAAATGATCAAGAACCAATGGACAAGTTAACAAAGCAGGTCTCCAGTCTGGCCTTATCTAGTGATCTCCAGATCCATGTTTTACAATAAACTATGAGCTGTCTCCAGCTGGTTTCCCGTGAACACCTCAAATGTAGCCTGTCCCAGACTGACCACTCTCTCTCCCCCTTAAAGCTGCTTTTCTCTTGACATGGTATCCGGTAACCCAGGTTAGAAAACCAGAGTCCTGGACTACTCCACTCCCTTACCTTTCCCATCACTAAGCAAGCACTTTACATCAACAAGATTTTGGAGAAGCTTTTGAAAGGAGAGTTCTGATTCTCTTAGTGTGGCCAGGGAGTGAGTATTTCCTGAAAGAGGTCCATTTGATTCAGTGGTATTTAGGGCCCAGAGTCCTATGCTGTGCTGTGCTTAGTCACTCAGTCATGTCCGACTCTGCAATCCCATGGACCATAGTCTTCCAGTTACCTCTGTCCATGGGATTCTCCAGGCAAGGAAACTGGAGTGGGTAGCCGTTCCCTTCTCAGAGGATCTTCCCAACCCAGAAATCGAACCTGGTTCTCCTACCTTGCAGGCAGATTCTTTATCAGCTGAGCTACCAGGGAAGCCCTCCAGAGTCCTACAGAATGTAGAAAAACACCTAGAAATAGCCTTTCTGTACGGACCTACTAATTCAGCTAAAAACATGGAACTGACCCCCATCTGTTTTGTATTAATAATTTGAGAGCCTTATTAACTTTTGACTTAAAATACTATTTTCATTTATGTATGGGAATTTTTAGTAGGCTTTGTGTTCCTAGGTATTATTTGGGATAACTCCCCCCACACAGAGTTCAAGAATATGTTTATCATTTTATAATGAAATTTGTTATAAAATGTGTAATATAAAAACTAATGCTCTAAGTAGCACTTGCTTGGTAAAGTATTCATTTTATTACAAGTCTTCTCACCTAGACTCTGAAAGCATCATCAATTAGAAATGAAAGGAACAGAGAAAATAAAGATTTTGAATTATTTACAGTTGTTCATTCACACACACACATTAGGATAGATCACCAGCTGGGGATTTACAGATGCCCAACTTACCTGTAATTTTTCTTGGAATATGCTTCAAGTCCAGAATATGCGAATATGCTTAAAACTCAGAATGGAGCTTAACTGTAAATATTCAGAAACACTCCCAATTTGCTATCCTTCTAGAGAGCAAACCATTTACCTCCATTCTGCATCCTTGCATATAGAAATGGCAACTCTGAAAAAAATCTTACCATCAGTGAAAAAAAAAAGTTTTTTTCTAAACTTTTTAAATAAATGGTTTGCCCAAGGGTAAGACCTTTTATACCATCTTAGCCGAGAGCAAATTTCCCTAGACAAATTGGCTGGCTGCTTCTTGAATTCTTCTCAGCTAAAATTGAGGCACTCCTATTATTGATATTATCTGGCCACACTTTTTTCCCCTTAAACCCACATCTTTTTGCTACACTGGAAGAAAATTAGACTATATTAGGTTGTGTACAACACACATCTTCAAAACATTCACCCTGTCAAAATAATTTCTTAATTAGTGGTACAACATACTTTTCTAAGACAGAGCTTGTCAGAAAAACATCCTGCAGTAGAGAGCTTAAGTGAATTCATTCTCCTGATTTTAATGACTACATTTCACCTCCTAGATGGAGGGGGAATAAAGTAAATTTGTCTGGCAACTCTTTGCTTCCTTGGAGACCCACTCCAGAAAAAAAAAAAAGTTTCAGCTACTTTTATAGAGAAATCCCTTACATTTTTAGGAAAATAAAAAAAATTCACTAGGTTATTATAAGTTGAGTTGGTGACAAATCTTATAGAATAAGGTATAGAGAGAAAAATTAAAACTTCCTTCTCAAAAATAATATCCATCCATGAGTTTGTATAAAATGAACTAATTACATACAAGGATCCAATTAAAGAACACACCATGCTGTACCTGAAACTGATGTAAAATATTTTACCACTCAGTCTGTAAGTACTTTGAAGACATTTATTTATTCATATCATGTAAGCATAAATATGGGCTTCTCAGATGGCTCAGTGGTAAAGAATCCACCTGCCAGTGCAGGAGATGTGGGTTTGATCCCTGAGTCACGACGACCCCCTGGAGGAGGAAATAGCAACCCACTTCAGTATTCTTGCCTGGAGAATCCCATGGACATAGGAGCCTGGAGGGCTACAGTACCTGGGATCCTAAAGAGTGGGACATGACTGAGCATGCATGCTAAGTATAAATATATCAAAGTGCTTCAGGTTTAGAAAACAGAAGATTTGGATTTTCGACCTCATTGTGTCATGACATTTCTGAGTGATAATAAGAAAGCCAGTTAATTTCTCCAAACTCCCTTTTACTTAAAGTCTATAATAGGGAGATAAGAAGTGCACCCTACCGGATTCATGGGATTATTATAAGGAATAAATGTTGTCATGACGGGGGCCATACTTAGAAAATAAAAGCAATGTCCATCAGATGCCATTTACCTACTAGGTGTCTACTCTGGGTAAGATACTATTTTAGATACTCCTCATAAATGGAGGATGAGCAAAAATTTCTTACTCAGAGCTTTTAAATGAGGAAATCCAGACTCCAAGAGATTAAGCAACTTGCCCTGCATCAAACATCTATGAAGTAGTAGCGCTGAGACTGCAACTTAAGTCTGTGTGACCCACAACTGGCACTGCCCCTTTCTGTCCTTCCTCACTCCCTTCTCCTTCTCCTACCCTCAAAAGTTGTGGTGTGGGCTTTGGTAAAGGATAGTAAAAAGAGTCTGGGACTGAGTCCCTATCTCACACACAAGTGGTGAGCACCATGTCTTGCTCCTAAAAAATCAGCCCCTTGGAACACCAGTACGAAGACCAAACTGGAGGGGGTTGGGACTGGGCTATTTCAGAGGAAAGTGGTAAAAGGGGACCCTCAGGGTTCAGTCTCGGGGTTTCCAAAAGCTACAGTTGGCACAGTTAAAGGCAGTTCTGACAGGTAGCCTAAAGGATACCCAGAAGGGTAGGGTGTAGATCCTGCTCTCACAGAGGGCATAAAAGCAAAAATAAGCACGTGAGAAAATGGCAATACATGATCAAACTGTTCACAATGAGCAGTGAAGTCACCACAAGGTCCTATGTAAAGAACTGTCATTCTGTGGCTTAGATAATAAAGTGCTGTGAGAAAGCTCAGGGGAGAGGTCTTTTAGGCCAAAGGGGTCAGGAAATGCTTTAAGGAGGAGAGCAAAGGAATCCTTTATGCATTTCATGTATTTTCACTTTCTCCCACCTTAAGCTGAATATTTATTCCTCACTCCTTGTAGTATCTTCTAAAACACACCTATTGTCAGTGTCAGGGAAAGCGTTCATTTGGTTCGCTGAGTCATGTATGACTCTTTGTGACCCCATGGACTATACAGTCCATGGAATTCTCCAGGCCAGAATACCAGAGTGGGGAGCCTTTCCCTTCTCCAGGGGACCTCACCAACCCAGGGATCGAACCTAGGTCTCCCGCATTGCGAGCAGATTCTTTCCCAACTGAGCTATGAGGGAAGCTCTCATTTGGTTCAGAAGACAGTAAAGAACAACAGCTCAGGGAAGAGATAATTAAGCATCTAGGCAATGGGTACACCTAGGTAAGGGGCTTGTGTAAATAACTGGATTTGAAGAACGACTGGCTACAGGGGAAGAGCAAAGAGTGACGAAAGTGTTATTCATTCATCTGACAAGTATTAATTGAGTACCCTCTATGTACTTGGAAGTACCTCTATTTTCCTTGAAAGAAAAGCTATGAGAAACAGACAGTGTATTAAAAGCAGAGACATTACTTTTCCACCAAAGGTCTGTCTAGTCAAAGCTATGGTTCTTCTGGTAGTCACGTATGGATGTGAGAGTTGGGCCATAAAGAAAACAGAGTGCCAAAGAATTGATGCTTTTGAACTGTGGTATTGAAGAAGACTCTTGAGAGTCCCTTGCAAGGAGATCCAACCACTCCATTCTAAAGGAAATCAGTCCTAAATATTCATTGGAAGGACTGATGCTGAAGCTGAAGCTCCAATTTTTTGGCCACCTGATGTGAAGAACTGACTCTTTGGAAAAGACCCTGATGCTGGGAAAGATTGAAGGCAGGAGGAGAAGGGGATGACAGAGGATGAGATGGTTGGATGGCATCACTGACTCAATGGACATGAGTTTGAGCAAGCTCCAGGAGTTGGTGATGGACAGGGAGGCCTGGTGTGCTGCAGTCCATGGGGTTGCAAAGAGTAGGACACAACTAAGCAACTGAACTGAACTGAACCCTCTATGTGCTTGCCATTGTTCTAGATGTTTGGGGTTTGTTAATGGGAAAAAAATACACAAAGATCCATGTCTTTGCAAGCCTATAGATAGAAAGAGCAGTGGATAGAAAGAGTTAACAATGGATATAACCAATAAGTGCATAAGATGCTAGAAGTCGATTAATGCCAAGTGGGCTGAGGGGTTGGGAATGCCATGAGTAGGACAGGACCAGTTTCAGGGAGAAGGTGGCATTTGAGTGAGCAAAGATCTGAGAATGAGGCAGACAGCCATGAAGATACCACCAACTGGAGGGAACACGCAGTATTCCTAAGAGCCTGAGGTGGGAGAATTTCTGTTATGCTCAGGAAATATCAAGGAGGCAGTATACCTGCAGAAGGAAGAATGAGGAGGAGGGTAAGAAGGGATGAAGAAATGGGCAGTGGAAAGAGTATGCAGCATGTAACACCTTACAGGCTGTTATAAGGACTCTGGCTTTTACTCTGTGTGAGATATGCTCCACTGAAGGGTTTTGAGAAGAGGAGTGACATGATCTGATGTATGTTTCAAAAGGATTGCTTCAGCTGCTATATTGAGAAGGATCTTCAGGGGGCAAGTGCAAAAGGAGCAGGACCAGGTAGGAGATCTTGGCAGTAATTCATGCAAGAGGGGATGGAGGCTCACAGCAGAAAGGCAGTAGTGGAAATGGTGAGAGGTGGTAGAATCTAGATACATTTCTTATAGTAAGACTAACAAGATACATCCTGAATTGAATTTAGAAGAGAGAGGAGTGAGCGATGGACACATTAAGAGTGAGGTGTCTGTATCTCCAATTGGAAATTTCCAGAAGTCAGCTGCATTGGAGATATATTTGGGAATTTTTGGTGCTTATTTGGTACTTAAGGGGCCTCCCAGGTGGCACTAGTGGTAAAGAACCTGCCTGCCAATGCAGGAGATGTAACAGACACAAGTTCAGTCCCTGGGTCAGGAAGATCCCCTGGAGGAGGGCGTGGCAACCCACTCCATCTTGCCTGAAGAATCCCACAGACAGAGGAGCCTGGCAGGCTGTGGCCTATAGGATTACAAAGAGTTGGACAGGTCTCAAGCAACTTAGCATGCACGCACACACACACACTTGGTACTTAAAGTCGTAAGACAGAATAGGAAACGGGTGGAGATAAAGGGAAGAGAACCAACACCGGAGTCTTGATCTACTCCAACACAAAACAAGAAATGATAAGGAACCAGCACAGGTGGCTGAAGTGGAACAGTCAGTGAAATTAGAAACCAAGTGAAAACAAAAACATCAGAGAGGGTAATCAGCCATGCCAAATGCATGGATGCGCTAAGCAAGGTGAGGGTTAAGAATTGATCACTGGCTTTATTTATCTGGGAGTCATGGGTATGTATGGGTGCAGTTTTAGAGGACTTAATCAGACAGGCTAAAGGAGCCTGTTTTAAGCAAAGGCAGGACAATGTTAAGAACCTGGTTTCAGACGATTTTCATTCCCCATTTTTTCATATTGAGGAAGAAGACTGAAACTCTCAACTTTGTCACTTCCCGAGGGTTGACCAAAATGTTAGTCCAGACCAAACTAAGACACTCCCAGACAAATGGAACTCCATGAGAGACATCCTGCATGTCCCATTCCATGGCATTTACCTGTGTTTATTGATTCATTCCTTGATACCCAAATTAATATGTTATATATTCTGTTCTTATATATTTCATTCTCTGTAAATGACCCAATTTAAGTCCCCAAACAAACTCACAGGCAGTTAGTAGATGCCTAAACTTTACCCAGTCCATAGTCAATTATACTCAAGTTGACATATCCATTGACAGCTGTCCATGACAACACTTTATCAAGGGACATCAGGCATTCATTCATTTCACAGATATGTATGTGAGCCCACTTGGGAGCAGTCCATTTGTTAGGCCCCGGGGAAACAACCATGGACCAGGCACAGATGTGGTCCTCAGCAAGTACAGTGGAGTGGTGTAGTGTATGACAGTGAAGCAACTGAATCCCAGAGTCAAGAGGGAGGACTTTCAAAGAATGATGGGAGCACCATGGGATGGTAGGTATGTACAGGGGAGGAACACTAAAGTGAAAAATGCATCAAAATTTTACAAACTCACATGACATATTTTCAGGTCCTTCCTGAAAGGTGAATCTGAGTAATTCTATGAATTTAGAGAAATTCAATGCAACTAGATGGTTTTCAAATTTGCCCCCATAGATAGAAGGCAAGGAGAGACCAAAGGAAGTGGCAGGTTAGTAGGTGGCAGTTTTGATAAATAGGGGAACTTATGAAGCCTGTCTTGGGTGGCCACAAGATCGCCACAGCTGCCCACCAGGATCTTAACCCAGATGCCTTATCTGGGTTCAGTCATCTTTACCAACCAGATGGTCACAACACCTTACTCCCTCGATTGCGTCCTTGGAAAAGTTCCCACTTAGAACAGTGGGAAAGGTGGGAAAATGTACATTCCAAGGACATGGAAGGGAGTAGGAGCCTCTGACTGCCCAGGTCCAGCTCACAGGTCAGCCACTGGTTGTGCCCTCTGGGTGACCTCCTCCAACACTACTACTAACTATGGTTTATGCTTTCATTGATCATTGACTGACTCATTTCCTGAGGTCACTATGCCCGGAGGGCTCCCATGCTGGCTCAGATGGTAAAGAATTTGCTTGCAATGCAGGAGACTGGGTTTGATCCCTGCGTCACGAAGATCCCAGGAGAAGGGAATGGTTACCCACTCCAGTATTCTTGACTGGGGCATCCCATGGACAGAGGAGTCTGGTGGGCTATAGTCCATGGGGTCGCAAAGAGTTGGACACAACTGAGCAACATACACACACACACACACACACACACACACGCTACTTGGCCAGACTGGCGCACTGGGAATACGAAGATGAAGAGGGTGGAATTCCCATCTTCAATGACATCATTTCTACTCCTCATCACAGGCCCATCTTCATACCATGGGGAGTGTCCATCTCTGTATTCTCTCACAGATGCTACAGAGAATAAAAAGGAAACAGGTGGAAATCAACAATTTCCTCTTCCCATCTTCACTTTTCAAAATCCTTTTTTTTTTTTAAATTTATTTTTTATTTTACTTTACAATTCTGTATTGGTTTTGCCATACACTGACATGAATCCACCACGGGTGTACATGCGTTCCCAAACATGAACCCCCCTCCTACTCACCCTCCAAAGGTCAAATCAAATGCCACCTCTTTAATGAAGTCTTTCCTATTAACTCTGAGGGGACCTTTACCTTACATAAGCCGAAGCTCCTTGCATAGGGCTTCATATGGCCTTTAGTGCATGAACTCTAATATTATATACTTAGTATACATTTGTATATTCCTAGTTAAATTCCAAGTTAATTGAGGTTAACTTTCCAATTTACTTTTACCTCTGGCAAAGACACAGTTTGAGTATGTATATATTAGATGGTCAGTGAACATTTGTTGAAAGAATGAACAAAAGCATGTTACTCAAGGTCTTCCAACTGTTTCTTCTCTTATCCTCTTCATTTCTTATTACTAGCAAGTAACGAGATTTCAAAATGTTTTCTATATTACCTATTTATCTGACTATCGAAGTAATATATACATTGGCGGAAAAGGAAAATATAAAAAAAGAACAAAAATACTCAGAATTCCAGAATACAGCCACTGCTTAACATCTTAGTGTATTTTTTCAGTATATACATATTGAGATGCCAAACAAAACTGCCATCATGCTCTTTACAAAGTTTTCTATTTTAGCTCAGAGATGAGGTTACCACAAGAATGTCAGTGCCAAGAAATTTCAAGCTGAAATAACACAAGTTAGAAGAGCAGGCTGTCCTACAAGATCCTTTGATTAAACTGGAGAATGCAGTTCCATTGACTAATTCTACAAGCTACCAGTGTAATGGTATCTCTTGAGAACTCAGAGCGAAATTGTGAAATGTGGTTCTGGAAACTGTAGGAAATTGGGGTCCAGGAAACTGTAGGACTGAGATCCCTTCACTTCTGATATTGTTGAATCACAATTTAATTCCATCATATATGAGGAAATAACGTGAACTATTGTTGGATGCAGTTACTCAGAAACCTAAATCAGTCTTACTAATGAAGCCGTTAATAAATGGCCTCCTCTTTTAGAGGAGAGAACTGAGACTCAAAGAGGAAAATACCCCGGCAGAGTTTTGCTTCACACCACTACTGTCCAACCCCATCTGCCCATTTTTCTTGTGCCTTGGATTCTTCTCAGTCAGAACCAGAGCTATGATGAGGCCATGTCTAGCTAGTGGTCATGGGGAAAAAGAGAGAGGGGATCATCAATGCTGAATCAACCTGCTGGTCACGTGTGGTGATGCTGCACAGCACCAGGATAGGTGCTGGTTCACGAAAACAAGTGGGTGACAGTCCTTATAAAGGAGTTTCTATTCTCATGAACAAGGCAGTCTTGTCTCCTAACACCACAAATGCTGTCCATGGTGATTTACTAGTCAAGAGCCAGTGAGCACTGCAGGACAGGGCCAGTGCAAGCTGTCAAGGCCAGGTGGAAAAGGCAAAGCCAATGACTAGTGGGAAAGTCAGGAGGTTGGAAAGCTAGGAGCGAGCAGGTGGGGTGCTGAAGCCTGGAAGCAGCAGGACTCAAAGCGGGGAGTGTGACCAGGTGTAGGAAAGCAAAATAGCCAACGGAAGACATCAAATTCCCAACTCAGCAAATCAAAGAGATGGGTTTCTTTGCTAGTCTGGGTTCCAAAGTCAGTGAGCAAGAAGCCAAGGTATACTCATTTGGTTTCAAACCCTGTTTTGGGCCAAAGTTCTGGCATTCCTTTTGAAAAGTCTGTGCTCCTGAGACCCCCACCTGTACTTAGAGGCATGACCTCTAATTCCACATGGCCCCAAGTTCCAGGACCTGTATCGTAATATGATGGTACTAGAGCACGGGACTGAATTTAGGCCACATGGTTTTGGGTAAGAGACTCCACTTTTTAGCCTCACACACAGACTCCTTAGTGTAGCCAGCCCTTCAGACCCCATGAGACAGACTTCCACAATGTCTATGAGGATATGGCAGGGCAAAAAAGTGGAAAACCTCATATTTTCTCATATAAAAGAGCTCATTGGTTAAGTGATCACAGTTTCTAAATACATTTACAAACACTGTATCACTGTGTCAAATGATCGGGAAACCAGGCTTTTGGTCACTCAGGTCCCTGAGTTTTCAAACTCAGTTTCTTTCTCTATATAATAAGATAGGTTTGATTTATCTCTAATTTCATTTTTAAATAAGTCTTTTATTTAACCTTAGATACAGAAGAGCTGCAAAGATAGCACAGACTTTTGTTTCCTCAATTTCCCCCCATGTCAACATACTATGTCACCATGATTCATTTGTCAAAACCAAGAAATAAACATTGGGAAAGCACTATTAACTAAAAAACAGACTTTATTCATACTCTATCACATTTCATTTTGATTCCAAAATGTTACTGTTTAGAAATATGAAGGCATCTGATTTATAATTTTTAATATAATTTTTCAGGGCCTATCTTGAGGTGGATGAGGTATAGTGGACATATATTCCTACTTTGGGAACATGCTCAGGAAGAAGTTCTGAAATGGGAAACATATACATCAGAGCTTCTGTGTTGGAGATCCAGGGGCAAAAGGCCTGGCTGGTAGGGACTGGGGCCAGTTATAATGGGTAAAAGATTAGCATGTGGCAGAAAACTAACTGGTAGCTGCCTGGTGGAAGGGAGGTGGGGGTTGGGCAAAATAGGTGAAGGCAGTTAAGAGGAACAAACTTCCTTTTATAAAATAAGTCACAGGGATATAAAGTGTAGCATAGGGAATATAATCAACAATAACTTTGTATGGTCATGGATGGTTTTCCTGACCTACAGTGATCCTTTCATAATGTATATAAATGTTGATATAATTGCACTCTTTCACATGCTAGTAAGGTTGTGCTCAAAATACTTTAAGCTAGGCTTCAACAGTACATGAACCGAGAACTTCTAGATGTATAAGCTGGGTTTTAAAAAGGCAGGGGAACCAGAGATCAAATTGCCAAGATTTGTTGGATCACAGAGAAAGCAAGGGAATTCCAGAAAAACATCTATTTCTGCTTCATTGACTATGTTAAAGACTTTGTTGTTCACAACAAACTGTGGAAAATTCTTAAAGAGATGGGAATACCAGACCACCTTACCTGTCTCCTAAGAAACCTGTATGCAGGAAAAGGAGGAATAGCTAGAACTGGATATGGAATAACAGACCGGTTGTAAGGAAAGGAGTACTTCAAGGCTGTATATTCTCACCCTGATTATTTAACTTCTATGCAGAGTACATCATGTGAAATGCCAGGTTGGATGAATCACAAGCTGGGATCAAGATTGTTAGGAGGAGAAAAGTCAACAGCCTCAGATATGCAGATGACACCACTCCAATGGCAGAAAGTGAAGAGGAGCTAAATAGCTTCTTGATTAAGGTGAAAGTGGAGAGTGAAAAAGCTGGCTTAAAACTCAACATTCAAAAAACGAAGATCATGGCATCTGGTCCTATCACTTCTTGGCAAATAGAAGGGGAAAACATGGAAGCATTTTACCTTCTTGGCTCCAAAATCACTTTGGATGGTGACTGCAGCCATGAAATTAAAAGACACTTGCTCCTTAGAAGGAAAGCTATGACAAACCTAGATAGCATGTTAAAAAGCAAAGACATAACTTTGCCGACAGTTAAAGCTATGGTTTTTCCCGTAGTCATGTATGGATGTGAGAGCTGGACCATAAAGAAGGCTTAGTGCTGAAAAACTGATGCTTTCAAATTGCAGGGCTGGAGAAAACTCTTGAGAGTCCCTTGGACTGCAAGGAGATAAAACCAGTCAAGCCTAAAGGAAATGAACCCTGAATATTCATTGGAAGGACTGCTGCTGAAGCTGAAGCTTCAATACTTTGGCTACCTGATGCAAAGAGTCAACTCATTGAAAAAGACCCTGATGCTGGGAAAGACTGAGGACAGGAGGAGAAGTGGGCAAAAGAGGATGAAATGGTTGGATGGCATCACCGACTCAGTGGATATGGATTTGGGCAAACTCCCAGAGAGGGCGAAGGACAGGGAAGCCTAGTGTGCTGCAGTCCATGGAGCCGCAAGAGTTGGACCTGACTTAGCAACTGAATAACAAAGACAATAAACACTGAAGCACTGTATTACATATATGAAACTAATATATGTTAACTATGCTTCAGGAAAAAATTAACAGGAAAAAAAAAAGAAATCAGTGTGTGGGATGGTTTTATACTTTACTCAAATTTTCCAGTCTTCTAGTCCTACCCACTGAAATCTCAGTCCAAAAATATAGCTGGGAACCCTTGTTCCCAGCAGAGCATAACTCATTACACATACACTTGGCAATTCATTATCTTCAATTTATTTGTAGTTACTTTTGCTTTGTTTGTGTTTTCATCCTTAACCAGGATCTAGTCTGGATTAAGATGGTAAAATACACACAAAAAGCCTCTAATTTAAATATGCTCACTGGAGCATCATGATAATCACCATGAGATAATTGACCGTATGTTTTTAATCAACTTTGTATTTTCCTCCTTTCTAATTTTCCCATTCATCCCATTTCCTGAGAAATGAAGCACTGACAGTTCTGAAAGGGATTCTCTCCAACTGATACATTTTTAGAGAAAATTAGCTAATATATACAGATTAGCATAATAATTTATTGAAGACTTAGGAAAACCTTTTATAACCATGCAGGTTAGGAAAAAAAATGTGAGGTGCTGCACTGACAAGTTTATAAATATTAGTTCTTTTATTCCTTCCAGAATCTATTATTCCAATTTTATAGATGAGAATTGCGAAGGCAATTTGCGCAATCTGCATAGTCATGGCAAACAGTGGAATCAGAGCCCACCTTTTCTAAAATCTATATCATACAGTCCGCATTTGCCACAAAGTTTAAACACTAGCCACAGAGCCACAGTTAACACACATGAGACAAACAGAGTGACATTTAGTGGTGTTGTCATCCAAAGGAAATATGTCTAATAGTGCTCTGTGAACCATACATGACTACCTAGCATTAATGTTTCTTTAATTGTTTTTTGGTGACACCATAGACAGGAACTATCAATTTCTACACACCAGTTTTAAATGGGCACACAGTTACTCTAGTTAATTAGTGGTTCCCTCTCTTCTAAGTCCTTTGGGGAGAATACCAAGTCCATGCACCAATTGCAATAAACATGGATGAAGGGTATGCAGGCAATAGAGAAGGGAAACAGACATTTTACACTTTTCAGAATCTGAAATAACAACATCTCAGGTTTTAGGACTGGCTCAAAAGACAGAATGCTTCTGCAAACAAAATCAAAACACCCTTTCAAAAGTTTCCTTTTCAAAGAGATTATAATTTCTAGAGACAAATCCCATTCCCCCTTCCCAATCCATTCTTTTTTCCTTGAGAAAATATTTTTTAAAAAATAAATACATCTGGACAGTTAACAAAGTCCTCAGAGGCTGAAAAACTAGCTATAACAAGGACTGCACTCGACACATTTTTCTTCAGGCTAAGTTACTTCATTCAAGGTTTTAATGTTTAAATAAACTGCTGCCCAAATCAATAATCTACAAAATCATTCACTCGGGGAGAGGTCTTCAATCCTTCTGCCCTGTTTAAGGCTGATTTGTATGGTGAATGAACGCATTTTATTATATTTCGCACAGTCTGCTCCCATAAATCCTGAAAGAATGGTGAGTGTATTTTCAGTGAACAAAGTCATACAAAGCTCCTAATATGGTGCCACAAGTATGTAGCACAGCTAAGACTGAATCTGGTCTGGGAATGTGATGGAACAGAGATCAGAGAAACATCCTTCGATCCTTGTCCCTCCCAGGCATAGCAGTGAACTGGTCAAGCAGGTAGACCATGGAGCCAGTTGGACTCAGATAAACCCCAGCTTTGCTAATGGCTCAAAGTGAGACTTCAGGCAAGTTGCCTATCGTCTCTCTAGTCCATTTCTTTCTCTGTAAAATGGAGATGATAGAACATTTACTTCATAGGTTATACTGTTGACATATAATTGTTAGCCATTATTATTTATCATAGGAAAAGAAAAACTTATATTGATTGCCTCCCTAAAAATTGCTGTTTCTGAGGTTCAAATAGCCTTTGCCTACTTTCCCTGAGGAAGAACTGCATGGTCCCCTCCTGAAACAGCTCTGCAGGTCACTTCCTTATTGCTTCCACACAGAGCAGAGAGTAGCTCCCACTGGAGATCCTAGCCATTCCTAAATTCAAAGTTTCACTCTAAAAAAAATCAAATTTTCTATTTTTCTGGTTAAGAAAAATTATTAGGAAACAAACAGTGATCCCATGAAACTTTTAGTGAGAAATAGCAGTTCATGAAAAAAAAAAAAAGTGAACAGAAGAACATAGAACATCTCTGGAGAAGACAGGACTGCTACTTTACACTCTCCCGTGTAGGGATCAGGGATGGCTTCTTGGACAGAGTGGCCCTAGACCTGAGAAGTGATGGAGGTGTTCAGACAGAGGCACAAGCAGCTTCAAAAGCCTTACGGAGGGGCTGTATTGAGTTTGAGGTAGGGCAAAAAGACTAGAAGCTTACAATAGCTAGAGTCCAGTGAGCAAGGGGAGAGTGGTGGATGATGGGGTCAGAGAGAAGTGGGCTGAGGATATTTCATGGGAAGCTACTAGAGGCTTCTATGCTACGATGATGATCTGACTTATGTTTTAGAAGGCTGGTCTGGCTCCTGGTGCAGTAAAGACAATTAGGGCTCAATAACAGACAGAAGCAGGGGGACCAGGAAGGAAGTGACTATGAGTGAACGTTCTCTATGATGATGCTGGCTTGGGCTGTGATGGAGGTAGAGAAAAGTGCTAGATTCAGCTTTCATTTTCAAGACAGAGGCAAAGGATTTGGTGATGGACTGGACATGTATGTGTATGGAAAGAGGCTGTGAGAGAAACAGAAGAGACAAGTTACTCAAAACTTATTGAATATTTAATGATATAGAGATGACTATATGAGGAGTCTCTTTTAGCCATCTTTACTTCCATCACCAAGATTAACAGTATGCTATCTTTTCAGGACCATCTTATTTCCCCAACAAAAGAACAGTATTTTCAAATCATTATTTTCACAGGAGGTTCTAGGCCAAAAACAAAATATCATAACTACACCCCCACCTAAGGGCTTGGCTGTATTCATTCAATAACTAAAGGATCAATGGTTCAACAAACATTCCCATCTAGTATTGCTAGGCACTGTCCTAGGTGCTGAAGACACAGGGATTAAATAAAATTCTCTCTACAGAAAATTCAAAACTGTATATTAGCAAGTTTCCATGGTACTCCATACCATAGCCCTTGGTGTTGGCTGAGAGTAGTTAAATATAACCATTAAGTGTGGAAATTATGAGGATCTACCTACATAGAGTTCTCTGGGCTAACCCTGTGATTTCACTGCTCCATGACTGTGCATATTCTGACAACTCCTCCCCACTGGGAGGAAAAGCCTGGTCATTTAACTCAATCAACTCAAATTCATTGACTTCTGAAAAGCCTGCTCTGAATTCTTCCTGCTCCCAGCAGGGTTCGGTTCACTCATCATATTCTGTGATCTTCTCCATTACAGCCCTCATCACTCTGTTCCAGTTACTGGTTTGCATATCTATCTTCTTTGACAGACTATAAACATCTTCATAGGGACCATGTCTTAATTTTTGTGTTTGGGGAGCCTAGAACATAACCTTACATGTAATAAGCACTCAATGTGTGTTGAAAAAAAGAATGAACCAATCGATTTCATGATTCATTCCTAGAAGACAGGTACTAGGATTTATACCTTTGAAACATTCATGGTGTCTAGAACAGAGAAGCTATTCTATATTTACTGCTTGAATTTCCACCCAGGGAGCATCTCTTATCTTCATCTGTTCAGATTTTATTGAAAATATGACCTTGAGAAGGAGATTTTTGAGTCTTCACTATTCCTTGAATGAGACACAAGTACTGGTATTTTCTAAGTTACAGAAACTAGAAGGAAAGTTATTTCTCTTTAGCCACAGAAATCTTTTTGCAACAGTAATACATGGAATCAGCCAAGAAATTCAAGCTTCGTGAAAAGCTTATTGTTCCTAGAACACACTGTTGTTTGTTTTGGTTTGGGTTTTGTTTTGCTATTAAAGAAGTATAGAAGAGAACTCTTAAACAAAATTAAAAACGGGATTTCAGGGCTTCCCTGGTGGCTCAGTGGTAAAGAATCCACCTGCCAGTGCAGGAGACACATGTTCAATCCCTGATCCGGGAAGATCCCACGTGCCATGTAGCAACTAAGCCCATGTGCCACAACTATTGAGCCTGTGCTCTGCGACAAGAGAAGCCACAGCTATGAGAAGACCTTGCACTGCAACTTGAACGTGGTCCTCGCTCTCCAAAACTAGAGAAAAAGCCCCCACAACCACGAAGACACACCGCAGCAAAAATACAATTAAATAACCAGGCTTCGGGTGTCAACATTCACTTCCCGAGACTAAATATCAATGTGGAGTTAAGGAACGTTAAAGGTCTTTATCGTGGAATGTGATATGGAACATTAAAAGAAAAAAAAAAGGCATTAGAGATTCCTGGAAAGATGGCAAACTGATGACATGTGTGACTTACCTCCATTGTCATTTTTGAAATAACAAATAAAACATAAAATGAAAAAAAAATCCTGCATCAAATTATAAATTGAGACAAGAGGACATTGGAAACCAGATTTGTTATTGATAAGAGTTTAGGTGGGCAGTTTGGAAAACAGATCTAAGGGGTCACCTAAGGGGGTGACCTAAGGGGATATTTAAGGGGGGCTGTCTTTCAGGTAAATTTCATTGGAAATATAACCCATGTCCATTTGTTTACATATTGCTTATGGCCGCTTTCTCAAAACAGTAGACATGAATAATTTTGACAGAGACAGTAAATATTTTAGCTATTGCAGGAGATACTCTCTGACCCTTTTCATAACAGGGTTGGAAAATTTTACCTAAAACTTATACCTCCCCACCTGCGAAGAAAGAACTGACCTAGAGAAAAAGATGAAGACACCTAGTAACTGGAAGGGATGAACACTGGAGATTAGGGTAGGTGGAGGGACAGTCACTCCCACAATTGCCTCTGCAAGTATAAAAACATCAATGGCCATTCCAATGATGTACGTGATAGCTCTGTGACCCCCGACTTGCCTTAGATACTGGGGACCTCACTAGGCCAAGAGGTGCAGTGGTACCCAAATCATTCTTGCCTGTAATAAATAATCATTAATTTTCAGCTGAGTGGTATAGCCTCCTAACATATAGCCTCTGGATTTGGCATCTGTCCTATACCCACAGGGTGCTTCAAGTACACATTGGCAAAGGAAAAAGACAGGAAAAATAAACTTCTCCCTTTGGCTAGGAGATTTGAAGTAGAATACACGCACACACACAGAATCTGACAAGATCCACCACACCTCTCCCAGTACTAGAAAAGCATAAAACCCTTTTGGAAAGGACAAGTACAAGGAGAAAAAAAAATTACCAGAAACTCACAAACTTTCTGCAGTTCACACAATGAGGAACCACACCGAGAAATCAGAGCTCATCCCTTCCTATGAAAATTACTTCAAGAAAAAACAATTTAGAAATTTCCTAACTACATTCTCAATATATTTCAAGAGGCTGTTGCATTTATAAAACTAGAACAGGTAGTCACAAAGAGGAAAGGAAAAACTGCATGGAAGTGAAAACTGCCATTGCTAAGTTAAAATGCAATACAGTCAGTAAACAGTGTCGGCATGCCAAGGCAACCCCAACCTTCTAAAAGACCAAGACCCTTCTGGTTTGCAGAGGGTTTAAGATGCTGTCAACCTTAAGATATACAGAGGCATCAAGGGAGCAGAAAAGGCATTTCAGCTCCAAGGACTAAATATGCACAAATACACGTTATAGTTTATACTTTTACCCATATAGTAATATCTTTCCCAATTTTCAACCAATTTAGCTCTATCTTTTCCCACATCCACAGCAATTGGAAACATCAGCAAGTAAAGTGGAGGGAGGAGGTGAAGGAAAGGTATCTGTGAGTTTACCTGAGTAAGCATATTTCATTTGATCCTTTTTACCCTTTTTTTCCATCTTAGCTGTTGAGCTGTTTCAAATCCTGAAAGATGATGCTGTGAAAGTGCTGCACTCAATATGCCAGAAAATTTGGAAAACTCAGCAGTGGCCACGGGACTGGAAAAGATCAGTTTTCATTCCAATCCCAAAGAAAGGCAATGCCTAAGAATGCTCAAACTACCACACAATTGCACTCATCTCACATGCTAGTAAAGTAATAGTCAAAATTCTCCAAGCCAGGCTTCAGCAATACATGAACCGTGAACTCCCTGATGTTCAAGCTGGTTTTAGAAAAGGCAGAGGAACCAGAGATCAAATTGCCAACATCCGCTGGATCATGGAAAAAGCAAGAGAGTTCCAGAAAAATATCTATTTCTGCTTTATTGACTATGCCAAAGCCTTTGACTGTGTGGATCACAATAAACTGTGGAAAATTCTGAAAGAGATGGGAATACCAGACCACCTAACCTGCCTCTTGAGAAATCTGTATGCAGGTCAGGAAGCAACAGTTAGAACTGGACATGGAACAACAGACTGGTTCCAAATAGGAAAAGGAGTACATCAAGGCTGTATATTGTCACTCTGCTTATTTAACTTACATGCAGAGTACATCATGAGAAACGCTGGACTGGAAGAAACACAAGCTGGAATCAAGATTGCCGGGAGAAACATCAATCACCTCAGATATGCAGATGACACCACCCTTATGGCAGAAAGTAAAGAGGAGCTAAAAAGCCTCTTGATGAAAGTAAAAGAGGAGAGCGAAAAATTTGGCTTAAAGCTCAACATTCAGAAAACGAAGATCATGGCATCCAATCCCATCACTTCATGGGAAATAGACGGGGAAACAGTAGAAGCAGTGTCAGACTTTATTTTGAGGGGCTCCAAAATCACTGCAGATGGTGACTGCAGCCATGAAATTAAAAGACGCTTACTCCTTGGAAGAAAAGTTATGACCAACCTAGATAGCATATTCAAAAGCAGAGACATTACTTTGCCGACTAAGGTCCATCTAGTCAAGGATATGGTTTTTCCTGTGGTCATGTATGGATGTGAGAGTTGGACTGTGAAGAAGGCTGAGCACCAAAGAATTGATGCTTTTGAACTGTGGTGTCGGAGAAGACTCTTGAGATTCCCTTGGACTGCAAGGAGATCCAACCAGTCCATTCTGAAGGAGATCAACCCTGGGATTTCTTTGGAAGGAATGATGCTGAAGCTGAAACTCCAGTACTTTGGCCACCTCATGCGAAGAGTTGACTCATTGGAAAAGACTCTGATGCTGGGAGGGATTGGGGGCAGGAGGAGAAGGGGACAACAGAGGATGAGATGGCTGGATGGCATCACGAACACGACGGACATGAATCTGAATGAACTCCGGGAGATAGTGATAAACAGGGAGGCCTGGCGTGCTGTGATTCATGGGGTCGCAAAGAGTCGGACACGACTGAGCGACTGAACTGAACTGAACTGAACTTCCATCTTAGCATACATACTGTTTGCCAAATAACACTTCAAAAGATGGATCTCAGTGATTGTAGTGTCTTAGAATCAAGACCTCTAGTTACATACATGCATATAAAATATACATATCAGATTTCAAAAGTGCCCCTGTTAGAGAAATCCAGTATTATAGGTGGAAGAGGAAGGTGCTCAATAAATCCAGCCTAATCTGGTAGGTTCTTAAAGTGGTGTCTAAAGACAGCATCTGTATCACCCAGAAATCTATTAGAAATGTAAATAATTGAGCCTTACATCAGACTCACTATATGGGAAACTCTAGAGGGTGGTGCCCAGATTTTATTTTAAGAAGCCCTCTAAGTGATTCTGATACACAGTAAAGCTTAAGAACTACTATCAGTATCAGACACACAAAAATAGGCTAGTAAAAGGCCTTAGAGCAGCACTTCTCAATACTGGTTGTATATTAGCATGATCTGGGGAGCGTTACACATTTCTGATGCCCTCTGATCACCAAAATAATTAAATCTGAATCTCTGGATATAAATTCATATGATTCCAATGTGTGACCAAGTTTAAGAACCAATGTTTCTTAAGCAAAATGAAACCCCAAATGTGAGCAGCCATGGAAAGAACTGGAAAGGCGCACTATCAATGAAGGGATTAATAGAAACAAGAAACAAAACTAAGCAAAAAGATAGGTTAGGATATGAACTGTGCTAAATGGATACAGAAGGATAGCTATCAACTTACCCAACCTGGGGAATAACTGGAGAGAAATTCAGACGGACCCGGGTCTGTGAATATCTCTGAATCTTGTCTTGGGTGCAGAGGAGAACAGACCTGAAAACAATGAAGAGAAAACAGGCGTGGAAAACAAATCTGGGAAACCTAACATACCTATAGTTCCTAAAGTTGTCTGCACACAGTTTGAATACTCTTGGTGGTTGTATTCCACCCCTAGAGAATTCAATTTAATTAGACTGAGTGTGACCTGAGCATTGGGCTATTTAAAAGATCCCTCGGTGAATTTAACATGTAAACAAGTTTTGGAATCACTACAATATATGTGGAACAGATATTTTAGAAGAATATGACCAAGCACAGAGGAGAGGAGGAAAAAATAGAAGAGTAGAAGAAAATGATCCTAAGATGAAGAAAACCTTGTGCCTCATCACCAAAGGTCCTTACTGATAGATAGGATAAGCTAAAAGAAACCAACTCAGATATAGCCTTATAAATTGTTAAATTTCAAGGACAAATTTCATGAAGAATCCAGGCAAGGAAAAAAAATCATGTAAATATACAAACTCAAAAAGAAAAGGGGCAATGCTACACACTTCTAACCATAAATAGAAATATATATATATAGTAACCTGAACACAACAACCAGCCAAATTCTCATCTGTGTGAAAGGCAACCAATGATATTATCTCCGTGCACAGTAACAAAGAAAATTACCAAGAGAAATAAGAAAAAAATTGAGAAGTCAAATATGAGGGATCTTTGGTTCAAAGGAATTGGTGATGAGTGATGTAACCACTAAACCAACGGGTCTTAAATGTGGCTGCACACTGGAATCTCTGGGAAACTTGTAAGAGTACCACTGTTTTGTTGCTAAGCCAGATATACTGATTTAATTGGTACAGAGTGGGCCCCTCAAAAGTATTTTTAAGTAGTCCCCTAGGTGATTCTAATGTATAACTATGTGGTTGAGAATTACTGTGCTAAAACAGTTAATTAAATAATTATTATTGATAACAATTATTGAAAGAAGATGTATAATGAAAATAATAATTTAATAACAATCTGGCTCTAAACTTCCATATTACATTTACTTCTTCCTTGGGGAAAATAAATTAAGTTGGTGTATTATTATACAGTCTGAATGCACTGCCTAAGGGAGGTTCTTAGCTCCTCTAAGCATCTATGCTGGCTATATACATACACACAACCCTCAGATGTTAGGGAGTGCCTGCTCCCTGCCTCCAGGTAAGGCTTGGAGTCCAGCTAGAACGAGGACTGGGAAAGAAGGAAAGTGCAGGAGCTCAGGAGAGAGGCCAGAATATCCTGATGCTATCTGTGCTTTCATTTGAGTTAGGCTTGATCTGTGAAGGGAATGGTGTCCTTATAGGTGGCACCCTAAGTAACGCCTGAACTCCATTGTAGTAAGCCTGAGAAGGGTGGGGGCAAAAGTATATAAATGATCAAAAAGAGATGTTTCATCAAAGGGTTGTATTGATATATAGACAGAACAAATTAAGAAACTAAGAATGAGAGGACATAGACATGTAATTCCTTTTCTTTTTGTTTTCAAGTCTGAAATCAGAAATATATATATATATATATATATATATATATATATATATATTTATGGTGGTAAAAATTCAGTGAGCAAGTGCAAACTAACCAAAGAGTAGACCAGGGTTTCTCAACTTCAGCCCTATTAATTTTGGCCAAATAATTTTTGGCCAGATAATTCTTTGTGGTGGGGGCTGTTGGGAGCATTGCAGGATGTTCAGCAGCATCTCTGTTCTTCATGCATGATATGCCAGAAGCACAACGCTAGCTACGGCAACCAAACCTGTCTCCAGATGTGGCTGGATATCCTCAAGGGGGCAAACTCACCTCGGGTGAACACCACTGGTTTAAACTAATTTTCAAAATTCTTTAAGAAAAACTAGGTATTCATTTTCATCCTGTAAGTTTATAGACTATGATCCTGTATTTTTATATTTTATTCTTGACATTGTTAATTAGAGATAAAAAACTGGTTCAAATATATTCTGAAGTAACCACTTATAGAAAGAAAATGGACTTTATATAACCTAAATCACTTAAAATACATGAAAAAAAAGACAAAGTCTATTCATCAAGTGACATAAATTATTAAAAGCAGGATGATAGAAGACCAAGCATAACTACTGAAAATAAATGCGAATGGAATAAACTTCCCCATTAGAAGAGGAAGAACTACAAATTAGGGTCAAAAATCACAAATTCAACTGTACAGGGGGAAAAAAAGTTGGAATTAAAGGGCTATGCAAAATATACTTGGCAAAACAAACCAAAAGGAAGCAGGAACAGTGATATTATTGTCAAATCTGAAGTTAAAGCTTAAAGCTTTATGGACCCAAAAGGTTTATTCACAATTAACAGCATTAAGATAGTCTTGAACTCGGAAGACAGTAGAATAATCAGCTATAGTTCTTCTTCCTACATTGCTGCAACTTCTAACTTAAGCTCCTTGAAGGCAGCAGCTGTATTTTATTTATTGTGTATTCACAGTACCCCTGTGTTTGCCAAGGAAATCACCCTCATTTATAAATGTTTGTTGGCTAAGTAGATGTGTTTACATGATCCATGGACCCTGATGGAGTTCAATGATTCATTGCATGGGCCTCTATTTCCTCTCTATAAAATGAGAAGTCTCAGCTCTCCCACTTCTATACTGTGATATTTTTATCTCTCCCAACCCATCCCTTTTTTAATGCCAGTTGCCTAAATTATGCCTCAAAATTACTGTTAAGCTTATGGGACATGCAGACATTAAGGATCTCCCATATTAAGCAGTTTATATTGAGAAAGTGGTTATTAATCTGAAATGCTATAAGACCCATATTCAGCCAAACTATAAGGTAGTGTTGCTATGAGAACAGTCATGTCAGATGGGATTACATTTTGACAGCTCTTTCCAGCCCCATATCTTTCAGAGAAAACGTTGCCTTGAAATAGTAGGTGAGGCTACAGGCTCTGTGAGATTAGCTGCACTTTTTCCCATTTCGCTAAGCCCATTCCTGGCTCATAGTAGGTGCTCAGGAAATGAGTACTGATTGTGAATTAAATAAAATCTTTGTGTTTTTATTTACTAGATGGAGCCCTCAAACTGCCATTCTTTTCCTCCAAATTTCTCAAAAGCTTTTAAGAGGGTCTTTTAAAAATAGAACCTATATTTGGACAAGAGGCCATATGGAACAGGCACAATGATGCCACTCAATTTGTCATCACTCAGCGAGGACCACTGTGCAGGGGAAGCCATGGGAAAGAAGATCGAGACACTCGTTCCCAGCAACTGACTGAAGTGTGCATCCACCTCTCATCCAGCCTTCCTGCTCCCTGCCCCTCCAAATTAAATAACGCAGAAGAAAAAATATCAGTCTAACAAGGTCTTATTTAATGTTCCAGGCTGCCTCAAATCCATATTGATCAAGTTTCAACGTGAAGCTGGAGCCTGCAGCAATAAGTGAGATCAATATGAGGCCTTCATTCAAATCTCATCTGTAAAAAAACAAAAACAGATTCTAACACTGCACAAAAACACTAGGTTGATGAGAAAGCCATTTAAAAAAAAAAGCTGCTTTAAAAAGACATAACCAAGTATTTATGCTTATGATAGACTCAAACATTTTTTGAAAAGAGATATTTTTAGGCAAGCAAAAAGAAGGAAATCACTAAGACTTGCCTATAGCCCTTACTGATTTAGTTGCAAGGTTTAACTTCTGTGTTTCTATGATTTCTTTCCTTAATGCAGCTCTAAAAATACCTTTTGTGGAAGCTGAGTGTTGCTTTTTGTATGTACTCAATTGATGAGTGCCACACATCTTGTGCCCAGCATTGTGCAGCGTACTAAGAAGGATGCCCCAGAAATCTGAGCCCCATTGGCAGAGTGCACAATTCTCTGCAGAAAATGGGAATGTTGCTGTTTAGTTGCTGACTCGTGTCTGATTCTTTTGTGACCCCATGGACTATAGCCCACCAGGCTCCTCTGTCCAAGGGATCTCCCAGGCAAGAATACTGGAGTGGATTGTCATTTCCTTCTTCAAGGGATCTTTCTGACCCAGGGATCCAACCTGCGTCTCCTGCATTGGCAGACAGGTTCTTTACTATTGAGCTACTAGGGAAGGCGGCAGAAAATGGGAATGCATATACAAAAATGATTAAGATCTAAAACAAGGCAATATTGCCTTAAAAATCAAAATAAGTGATCAAAATAAAGACCTCAGAAAAGCAATTCAGGAATAGATAAAAGAATAGGGATTTGGAGAAGACATGCCTCTGTCACTATTTCCTTAAGCAAATGTCCAACATCTTTGTATTCATGTTTCCTCAACCATTAAACAAGGAAGGTGATGCCTCTATATCACGAGGCTGTTGTAGGCAACAGATGTGAAGAACACAGTTAGAAATAAAACCAAAAATAAATGGGATCTAGTCAAACTTATAAGCTTTTGCACAGGAAAGGAAATCAAAAAACAAAATGAAAAGACAGAGAAAATACTTGCAAATGATGCGACTGACAAGGGTTTAATTTCAAAAATATACAAATAGCTCATACAACTCATTAACAACAACAACAAACCCAAGCAACCCAATCAAAAAACAGAGAGAAGATCTAAACAGACATTTTTCCGAAGACATACAATGGCCAAGATGCATACAAAAAGATGTTAAACATAGCTAATCATCAGAGAAATGGAAATCAAAACTACAACGAGCTACCTACCACCTCATACCAGTCAGAATGATTATCATTAAAAAGTCTATAAATAAATTCTGTAGAGAGTATGGAGAAAAGGTAAACATTCCTACATTGTTGGTGGAAATGTAAATTGGTGCATCCACTATGGAAAAAAGTATGCAGGCACCTCAAAAAACTAAAACTAGAGTTTTCATATGATTTAGCAATCTCACTCCTGGGCATATGTCCAAACAAAACTATAATTCCAAAAGATACATGTACTGCATATTGTACATGCATAACAGCACTATTTACAATAACCAAGACATGGAAACAACCTAAATGACCTTTGACAAATGAACTGACAAAGATATGTATACATACATATAATGGAGTATTATTCACCCACAGAAAAGAATGAAACATTGCCACAAAGATGGACCTAGAGGTTATAATACTAAGTGAAATAATTCAGAAAGAGAAAGATAAATTCCATATGATATCACTTACTTGTAGAATCTAAAATATGACATGAATGAACATATCTACAACAAAGAATCTGACTCATAGACACAGGGAACAGACTTGTGGTTGCTGGGGATGGGTGGGAGGGAGGGATAGACTTGGAGTTTGGGATTAGCAGACACAACTATTTTTTTAAAGTTATTACTTTATTATTATTATTATTATTTTGGCCATGCAGGATCTTAGTTCCCTGACCAGGGATCAAACTCACATCCCCTACAATGAAAGCATGGAGTTTTACCCAGTGGACCACCAGGGAAGTCCCTAAACCATTATATATACAGAGGGAATAAACAACAAGGTTTTTATTGTATAGCACAGGGAATTATATTCAGTATCCTGTAACAACCTATAATGGAATTTTTTATATTATAGGTATGTGTATATGACCAGTGAAATTAAACAATATGTTTTAAAAAAGAGAGAGAGAGAACAGGTGGCTATTGAAGTTAAAAGAAGGGAGAATCTGTATGCAACTGCACATGCCAAAAACCGCAGAGGAGATATGGCCTGTGACCTGGCAGAATCAGCTACGTGGAGAAAGGGTGGGCTTGGGCAAGTCATTTACCTTTTCTGGTTCCTGCTTTCTCAGCAAGGTGATGCACGTAATGGTTTCAACATACCATCTGATTATCTAGTGTTGAGAAACAAATGACCCCAGAACTTGGTGGTTTCAAAACATTCATTTTTTCTCACTAGTGGGAATCTGGGCAGCACTTGGAGGAAACGTGTTTTTTCTTCACTCCTCATCAGTGGGGGCAGCTTGAAGCCTGGGAGCTGGAATCATCTGAAGGTTGTTGATCCTGACTGGGGTCTTAGCTGGAGCTATTGGCTGGAACACCTACAAGCTGCCTCTCCATGTGGCTCATGCTTCCTCACAGCTGGTGGCTAGGTGCCAGAGGTAAATATTCAAAAAGTAAGAAAATGTACCCTTTGCTATGATCTAGCCTCAGAAGTCACATGGCATCACTTTCCCCATATTGTCTGTAGCCCTTGCAGCTTCACAAGGAGGGGAAATTGACATCACTTCTAGATTGGGAGTGGCAAGAATCCAAAACAACATGTGATACCAGAGATATTACTGCAGCTATTTGGGGGGAAATACAGTCTGCCGCACCTACTGTGCTTTCTAAAATGTTTGCAATCATTAGCCGTAGCAACAGTAGTAATTTTGGAAAGAGGAAACTCAGTACAGGTATCAAGAATTTGCAAGGCATTCGGCAAACAGGCATTTATTATGGACATAACTATAAATAAGAGAGTCCCTACCTTCAAGGAATTATGATTATAAGAACAATTACAACTCAATATGTTAAATTCCCGGGAGGATGAAATGGCAACCCACTCCAGTGTTCTTGCCTGGAAAAAACCCCATGGACACGGAAGAATGGCAGGCTACACACTCCCGTAGAGTCACAAAGAGTCAGACATGACTGAGCAAGCATGCACATTATATTACATAGGACTGAGAGCACAAAAAGCATTGGAGCTAAGAAAAGAAAGTTTCTTGGAGGTGTGGGAAGTTTCGTGACAACCATAGGGTTCAGAGGCTGATCCAGGTTCTGTAGGGATTAAAGCTTATATGATTTGAGATCCCTCTTTAAGAAAAAGAATACAAAACTACAAATGCAAAATTATGTATAGCACCTTTGAAAAGGCCCGTGAAAGCAAGGAGCCCTGGTCCTTCAGCTTAAGTATAAAGTAAAATCTGTTATGATGAGATCTAAAACTGAGAAGAAAGGAAGTGAGGCCAAGAGGGAACTGACGAGTCGGATAAAAGGGAGGGGTCAAGGGACAAAGGATCTTACTAAGGTTGAAGAGCCCAAAATAGGGAATAAGACAGTGAAAGGACAGGGGCCATCTTTGGAGGGGAGGCAACAGCAGGAAATAAGAATTTATTTACAAGTGGATCTGGTTTGGAGAGTCCAGAACGGCAGAAAACAAACTTGGAATATAAAATTGTGAGCAACTGAAACTTCACTGAAAGAGTCTGAAAATGAGAGTTAAATGATTTATGAAGTTTAGTGAGTAGAAAGATTGAAGTGGGGAAAATGCTTGTCACAGACAATCTTTTGATACCTACAAGCTATTTGTCAATGCTCCAGACCAGATACCTGGCAGTTAGCTTTATTGCTTCTGCTAAACACATCACCGGATCATTTATAAGAGCTAAAAATAGTAAATCACACTATTTTAAAACGTGGAAATTGTTAAATATATATTTTGCCATGCTTGTTCTTTGGGATATTATTATTCAGTTATTAAAATCATATTTATGAGAAGTCTTCCCAAAGTGAGAAAATACTTAAAATTTCAAGTGGAAAAGAAAAGCAAGATGCAAAACTATGTAACTATATATACATATTGCATACATACATATGTACGTTTAAGTTAAATGTACTTATATATTGAGTTCTTACATATTTGAGTATAAAACTACTATAAGAAAATACCTCAAATATGACAATGATGTCCTTAATTGGTTGCCAAATGGTGGTGAATTTCTTTTACTCTTTTATGTATTTCTAATAATGTACATGTACTTACTGGCAATGATTTGGTACAAAAAATTAGTTTAATACATCCTACTCATTTTTCAAGATCTATCCCCAAATCCCACCTCCTCAGGAAAACTCTGATGATTGACTCTTCTTCTCCCTTCCCCATACCTCAGACCGCAGCATGTACTTTCTTCTTTAAGTACATCAGAACTGCTTGTGTCTCTCTTGCTACATAATATCAGCATTCTGTACCAGCCCCCACAAGAACATGAACCCCATGAAAAGTGACTGAGGCTGCAGTCCCATCTCAGTGCCTTGAATAGAGTTGGTATTAAACACTCACTGCATTGAATTGGGTTCAGGGTGCATTGGCAACTGTGTAGAACAGAGTGCAAATTACTCAAGCCATAAGGCATAAGTTTATGGTTCCATAAAGGGCAAGTGCACAAGGACCATTTTCCAGTGGCCAGTGACCACCCACTTCAAATGATGGCAATAATACTAAAGGCTTTGGCATCTGCCATCTCTTTTGACCCTTACAAGAGTTCTGTGAGAGGCAGATAGTCTTATTCACAAAATTAAATGATGTGTGTATGTGCCTGGCACTTAGTAGGTGAATAAATGGTAATTGTTGTATTTTCTGTGATTTGCTCAGAGTCACAGAACTCAACAGTCAGAATGCAAGGACTAGAAAGCTTTAGCCCTGTCTCCCACGTTTCCTCTCTGCCACAGTCATAGGCCTGGCAAGCAACTGCCTTTCTTCTCTCGAAGGATTTCTGGGGTGGATCTGCCCTGGCAGCTAAGAAGGGTGAACACCCTCTTGATATCTTGTGCTTTTTAATCAAACGATTCAGTCACATCTCTAGTGACCCTGATCACCATTATGGTTCCAGAAAAGACAATTAGACACTGAAAACTGAGGAGCAGTATTATATATGTGGTATCATCAGCCCACAAACTTTTCAGGAACAAAATGCAGTTCTTCCTAAGATGAATGCATCTTTCATGGCCGTTAGCCAGATAAGAACAGCATTCATTTACTGAATGCTGACTGTGTGTTCTACCAGGTAAGCTGCACGGATTCGCTCCATTTTATTCCTAGAGAAACTGTATGCGGTATGCATTAGCATCTTCATTTTTCATGTGTTCACTGAGGCTCAGGGAGGTCAACTAAATTTTCCAAAGTTTCCAGGCTAGTGAATGACACAGCTAGGTCTGGCTGACTGCAAAAACCATGCTTTTTTCATTTTGGCATACAGAAGGTAATCAACAAATGCACTATAGCAATGACCATAGAGTAGGATATCAATAAACAACCATATACTGACAACAATATAGTAGGTGCTTTAAGAATATAGGTTGGGGTGAAATACCTGTGACTTCTGTGTCTTCACTTGTTTTGCCATCTTAAGTTAAGGTGGATGAGAGAAGAGAAAAGAAGGATGAAAGACATTCTTGTCCCATAAACTTTTATTTACCATCTACCAGAGTCAAAATAAGCATCAAAATCCAGTATTGACTCCATAGTCAATCCAAGTCTAGTTGAACCTTAATTCCTCCCTAGGCCCTTCAAATGGAGAAGGCACATCGCCAGCCCTTCCTTTTGCAGAACTTGACCTTCCATTCCGCCCCCCGCCCCCAGCTTTCCAAGTCTTCCTGCTTGTGCCCTCCTGACACAGTGGCCGCCACTGCAGGCAGATCAACTAAAAGTGAGTGAACACACTTGGAATGAACAAGGAGCCAAGGGGACAAGGTCAGGGGCTGCGTATCTGTCAGCCTTGAGGCAACAGGAGCAAAGGTGGGGCTTGCAAAGGGGAGGAGAAGCCTGTGGTTTTGGGGAAATCAGCTTGGTTGGTTGATGTGGCAGTCCCTAGTCTTTGCGGAGGTAGTGGGCAGAATAATCACGGTGCTCCCTAAAGCTGAAAGTTTGGGTTTTCTCCTTTTGTGCAGGCTACAGTGCTGTTTCTACCACCTGCCAGGGGCCAGCTGCCAGCTCCTTTGGGAAGCATTGTTTCATTTTAAAGCAGGGGTGGAGGGAAGATGGAACGACTCTGGCTCTTTTCTTTCCGGAGAGCATTTTGTTCCTTCGGCTGTCAGGAAGCCTTTGTACAGACAGGTCTTTATTCCCAGAGCAGAAGAACTGGAGACAAGCATTAGACATTTGCCAATTCTTGATCACTTTCCTCACCCTTTATACTTTGTTCTCCTGAAATTTGTTTAGACCATGTCTTTTTCTTGAAAGGCTTTGAGACCTTTTACAAAATAAGGTTTATCTACAGTAAGGCTATAAAATAGGAGCAGAAAAGCAGCAGCCCAGGTCAAGGTGAGAGGCAGCTGTACATATTTTAAATGTAAAAATAAGCAAAGATGCTGTGATTAAGCTTTAAAAATTAAGTTTTGTAATTAAACTAAAAATTAAGCTTTAAAAATTGTCTCTGAGATGCCTGCCCATTAGGACAAGAGGGGAAACACAGCATGTTATATAACGGTCAGACTAGGATCAAAGAGGAATTTGATGTTCAGTTGTCACTTTGGGCATCTGTTTATACCTGCCTTGAAACTGTCCAGGCCACAGTCGTTCTGGATGTTTTAGATGAAATATGACTCGGCAGCTCTGAAAAGCCATTCAGGCAGACATTAGGGAGAATAGATGCGAAATTATTTTCTATGTTGACTCTCAATCCAGCCAAAGAAGCAATCTACTGTTTGGAATCCTCAATTCTCTAAAAAGGGTGTTAACTTGTCCCCTTCTTCAGTTAGCTGTTTCATCAAGTCTCAGGACACTTAACTGGCAACATATGAAAATTATACACTTTGTGTCTGATGAGGATTATGACCTAGAGAGTTTTTCCCACCCTGTATCCATCAAGTTTATTAAGGTAAGTGATATTATGGAAGAGGCAGGGATAACTCAAAAGATTTCTCATCTAACCTTCTTCCAGATACACAATATCTACCATGGGATTAAGTCAGGTCAGTTGAGACGTGAATGATTTTGATGGTACTATTTAAAGGCCTCTCCCCAACACCCTCCCAGGGCCTTCTCTAAACTCCTTAAATATTTTTACTGAGTTGCCCCCTGTTGTGATATCATCAACCTGTAATGAGAGGTGATTAAAAAAAAAATAGCCCCTTAAATATATTGCCCCCTCACTGATATCCAGGCAGTCCTCGGCCCAAGAAGTCTTGGGAAATGAATCTCTTAGACCAGAAATTGGTACCCTTCTGAGGAACAGGCCAGCTCTCATATTTTGAACACAGACTGGTAGGGCTGGCCTGATTTTCCATTTAGAATCAGCTGATTTGAAGCTTATAGTTGAATCCAGTCCCCAAGTCAGAAAGTGTATAGGACTTTGCTGTCTATGCCTGAATAAGCCTCAGTGCCTGTGGACAAAGCTACTAGAGTTCTTGTATTGCCTCACCTTTTCCTCAGTTCAGTTCAGTTGCTCAGTATGTCCGACTCTTTGCAACCCCCTGCAGCAGGCCAGGCTTCCCTGTCCTTCACCAACTCCCGGAGTTTGCTTTTCTTTTCACCTTTTCTTACCTGTCTTTAATTTCGTGAGTTAATCCTTAAGTTTCTTTATTTCATTATGCTGCCATTAGTTCTTTCTGGAACAAAGTGGGATTGATAAGCACCCCTCTTAGCATACTGCTTCCTCAAAGGAGACAGAGGTTTTGCTGGCACTAAACTCTGAAAGAACTATCCAGCGTGGGGGCATAACTCAGAGACAACTGAGTGATGGAATGGACAAGATCTTAAATGATAATTTTAATTTTAATGATACTTTTATAATGAGTACAGAAACATTCTTTTCTCACTTTAAAATAAATCTTTGACAAAAGTAAAAGGCCTCGGAAATTGCTCAGAGGCCAACAGCAAAATGGATACACTGTGATATATCCCACAAGGGAATACTATCAAACAATAATAATGAATGACCTACAAATACATGCAACAATATAGAAATATCTCACAGAGGTAATGTTGGACTAAAGAAGGAAGATACAAAAGAGCATTGTATGTGATTCCCTTAATATAAAGTTCAAGGTCAATTAAAGCATCTCTGGTGTTAAAGGTCAGAATGCTTGCTTCCCCTGGTGGTAGTAGTTTCTGGAAGGGGGCACAAAGGGGGCTCCTGAGATGTAACACTAGTTTTATCTTGACCTGGATACCTGTTGCTTAGGTAGGTTTACCTTGATAAAATTAATCAAATTGATGACTTATGATTTGAGTACTTTAATTATATGTTGTTCTTCAATAAAACACAAAACCAGAAAAAGATGAGGAGGACCTATATTAAGTGAGGAGTACACTGAAGATCAGCCTCAGTATTGGAACTGGCCATAAATCTGATTTCAGCTTCAGCTTTCAGAAGTCCAAAATAACAAAAGGCCTACTTCAAAGTCATTTCTGGCTTCCCTGAGCTTATGTATGATCAATAATCATATGACCACAACCATTATTTCTTACTGTTACATTTTAATCATGTCAGCAATAGGAACGAGATGTGTCATTTGATTTTATTATTTTCAAACACAGGAAAGCATTCTAGCTGTATTAAGAAAAATCTCCTCATGTGGTTTATAAATTGAATATTATTAGTCAGTTAGTGCATGATACATATTTATTACTGCAAGAATAAAATACTATAATGATTAGTGGTATACAAAGTCTTTTTTTGGTGCCAAAAACCAAGTTCAGTTTTCAAATGGTTAAATAAATAGAAAAGGAAATTGACAATATAAATGTTAAGAGAAAATGTTAGCTAGTTAATGTACATCCTTTCTGAACCAAAGAATTATTTAAATACAGAAATTTAAATAACAATGCAAGGTGGAATAATAGAGATTCAATTGTATCATATTTCTAATCCTTGTAGAATTGTTTGGTGTATTAGCATCCGTTACATTTTTAAAACGCCTTTAAGGAATGTATTTAAATTGTCATTATTTAATTCCATTTAGGCCAAGAGTCTTTTAAGAAAAAGTCTTATTTGGGAATTCTTCATGTTTTATGAGGACAAATTAAAAGCAGAATGTCAAACGCACCATATCAAAATTTCATGAGGAGGAAAAGCTCCAGAATTGTGTACAATAACATTCACAATAAACTATCTTTGGTCCAGACAAAATTAAAAAAAAATTTTAATGAAGAAAAGAGGAAATTATTAGCCACAAATGAGGAAGTCAAACACATTTTATTCTCACCAAAATTCAATGAAACAACTGACTTGACTGGACTATTTTAGGAAGACATTCTTATATATTTTTCCTCCCATAGAAGCTGAACTTTTAAGCAAAAAGCTTGTTAAAATGATGCTATACTGTGTATTAGTAAGTACATAGAATTTTCATTATTTATAATGAAAAGTATTTTAGATGTGCCCTAAAAACAAAGTTCCTTCCAGAACACATGCTACTGAAAACATTTTATTCTGAACTATATTCTGTTGTGTACATGAGTCTAGTGATGCTATTAAATATGTCAGTTTAAAGTGAGTTTCTGTGTAGTACTAGAAGTTCCTGAGCTATAATGACAAACCTTTAAAATTTGACTACTGAAATTTTAATAATAAAATTGTCATTGCTATTTTCCTCGTCCAAAATGCCTCTAGCCTTTCAATCCACTTTTATATTGGGTAAGTCTCTACTCAGCCTTTTATTTCTCTTAAAGGAAGACTCCCTATCTCACTGGCAAAGTTGTCGCTCCTCACTGCCGCCAATCCTGTACATGTTACATTATTGTAACTGTACCTGTAATTGCTGCCTGCCTCTCCCCTTCCCCACTCACCTGTAACTCATTCAGAGCATATAATATAGCTCATCCATCTCCTGAGCCTCACACCTATCCCAGTGTCCCTTATACAGCAGTAACTGGGCATTGGCTACTTCAAAAATTCACACAGAAACTTCCCTGGTGGTCCAGCGGCTAAGGCTCCATGCCCCCAGTGCAGGGGAGCCGGAGTTTGATGCCTGGTCAGGGAACTAGACCCCACATGATGCTAAGACCCAGCATAGCTAAATAAAATTCACACATTGATAACTACACATGTAATCTTGGACATTACAAAACTACAAAATCTCTCGACCCAGTACGTCAGTTGCTTCCTTTATAAAATGAGAACCATACAGTACAGGGTTGTTAGGAAGAAGAACTGTAAAACCCATAGTACAGGGTTGTAAGGAAGAATAACTATAAAAGTTCCATGAGGGCAGGGACAGATGGCTTTTGTTCACTGCTGAATTCCCAGTGCCTAAAACAATGCCTAAAACAATGACACACACCAGGCACTCAGTAAAATATTTCCAGCCTGACCCAAGTACAATAATCCATGCAGAGTGCGTGGCACTGTGTCTGACCTACAGGCCTCAATCAGTGTTAACTATTATTAGTAACTTTCTATTCTGGTCAGGGTCTACCTCACTGAACACACATGGGGGCTGGAAAATTATCACTCTTTTAAGATGACATTTTCCTGGGCATGTAGCTATTCCCTTGAGCCCTCCCTCCTTCAAAGACCCTCCCTGCCAATCTCAGTCCCCAGGGAGCAGGGGTCTCTTCTGAATTACTACAGTCTGCATTGTTAGGGATCCTTGCTGGACCCCGATCCTGAGTTGCCAACTGGCCTGTGAACACCCCGAAGTGCTTTCTGTCGCCCTTTCAACAATGCAGAGGGACTGATGGTTGGTCCGCCTACTTACCTGAACTGGGCAGCTGTTTCGTGACCCCCTGCCTTTAATACATCCTCCATCTGCATGCACACCCTTAACTTCACTCTCTCCCTTTATCCTTGTCTCAACTCCTTCACCTCCCTGTAAAAGGCTGCTCGTAATTTACTAGATCCCACCTTTGGGACATGGTTCAGTTCAGTCTGTTTTAAGTTCACCTGGGCATTTCTCACCCCAGCACTCCCTTGCAACCCCATAGAACTATTGAGGTCCCCGGAGACCTGGCTTCCTCCAAGAGGAACCATCAGGGTTGTCAGATTTCACCATTCTCTAAGCAGTCCCTGAGGCCTGGAGTGTCCCAGCCCATCACCACACAGCATGCCCTTCCAGCTCCTCCTGCTCCCTATTTGAATTCCTGGAAAAGCCCATACTCCACCCACTGGGCCCAGGCTGAAGCCCACAGGTGTCTCCCTTGGTGTTTAGAAGAGACAATATTCCATGATGGAGAGGACTGGGTGAAGCGCCTAATCCCACAATCGCTTAAGGTGCTGAAA
Source organism: Oryx dammah (assembly GCF_014754425.2). Taxonomy (NCBI): domain Eukaryota; kingdom Metazoa; phylum Chordata; class Mammalia; order Artiodactyla; family Bovidae; genus Oryx; species Oryx dammah. The sequence continues at coordinate 54,140,078 of NW_024070210.1, forward strand.
GAGCGGTACTGACCTGAGGCTGCGATTAAAGAAAAGAGTTCAAGAAGCAGGTAGTGATGGTCTCCATGGATGAATTTTAAGTGCCTGCAGCTGCTAGGAGGAATAGCTGGCCCCAGGGTGTGCAGTGGAACAGCCCAAGTGAGTTTCTGTGGCCCTGGACTTTGGTAGGCATCAGAGATGGGCCCGAGGGCCTTCAGAAGCCTCCACTGCCCAGGCCCTTGGGACTTGTGAAGACCATAGGGGCCTCATGTGCACAGTTCATTCACCTGGTACAGCTTTGGACAGTCCCTCTGCTGCCCAGCCTTTTGGCCAAAGTCTTTCCCCTCACCTGTGGGATCCCCAAGGACTTCCCAGGTGGCGCTGGCGATAAAGAACTTGCCTGACAATGCAGGAGACACAAAGGACGTGGGTTCAGTCTCTGGGTCTGGAAGATCCCCTGGAGGAAGACATGGCACCCCACTCCAGTACTCTTGCCCGGACAATCCCATGGACAGAGGAGCCTGGTGGGCTACAGTCCATGGGGTCGCAAAAGAGTTGGATACAACTGAGTGACTAAACAACGATAATTTCCCAGTATAGAGTATAACCCAGGAGACAAGACAAAGTTCTTGTGGCTGAGGAGCCTAGAGGAGTAAGAGAAGCCTTCTGCGTGCATGCATGCTCAGTCGCTTCAGTTGCGTCCAACTTGGTGCAGCCCTATGGACTGTAGCCCGCCAGGCCTCTCTGTCCATGGGATTCTCCAGGCAAGAATACTGGCGTGGGTTGCCATGCCCTCCTCCACAGAGAAGACACCTTCCCTGCCATTTAAATGTATCTCATCCTTCAGAATCCCCTAAGGAAATGCCGTGCTCTCCAGAGGCTTCTCCAGGGAAGCCACTCTGCTTTGAGTATCCTTTTGTACTGTGCCCCTTCAGGGGCTGTGTAATGCAGGAGAGGAGGGATTGAGGGAAGAGGGAGCACCACTAGATTCAGAATTTATGCCTGGGTGCCCTGAGCAAACAGACTTTACCCCCAGGACCTTGGAGTGCTGGAGAATTCTGAGCATCTGCATCTCCCAGGAGCTCCTGACAGGCAACTAGCACTTAGATGATTGTTTGTAACTAAGGAACTTTGCAAATTTGACTTTCGCAAACTTTTATGCAAATTTGACTCTTTTTTTAATATTAAGCTGTTTCTCCAGGGATGTGAGTTGACCGCGGATCTTGCAACGTTATGGGGGATATTCACGGTCTGCTCAGTTAAAGGAGCAGTGAGCACTGCTTTGGAAAATCCTCTAAGCCCTGCCTGGAAAACCCTAAGACTCAAGGACAGTTTCCTGTTCCTGTCTCTCTTGTACACATCAAATGTGCCAATGCTCACAGTTAGAAGAGAAATATTAATAGTTTCCTAACTCTGTGATTTATGGTCTGTCTGGTCTTGGAAAAGTCAACTCTCTGAGCCTTGGTTCTCTCATCTGTAAAATGGAGGTTAATTTATCTTTCATGTTGTGAGGATTAGGGTTGATGTTTTTAACAGTGTCTGATAGTTCTACAATTAATATAGTAAGAATTATAATGTGTACATGTGCTTAGTCGCTCAGTCATGTTCAACTCTGTGAGTGCATGGAGCCTGCCAGGCTCCTCCATCCATGGAGATTCTCCAGGCTAGAATACTGGAGTAGCTTGCCATCCCTTCCTCCTGGGGATCTTTCCAACCCAGGGATTGAACCCAGGTTTCCCACATTGCAGGCAGATTCTTTTATCTGTGCCATCAGGGACAATGCATGTAGCCTTTACTTTTTGTTATTCTATGTGCTTTACATGTGAAAGGGATCAGGTATGCCACCACCAAATATGCCACTTTAGCATAATGAGTATTTTGAGCTGAAGGCAATTGAGAATCAGCAGATGCAGGATAAATTCTGTGCCCTCCCTTTATCTGCCTAAAACCAGGGCACATGTTTTTCTTTGTTAAGGTGTTTCTCCCACCTCCTTGTACCAGGAAAAGGAGAATGGCTTTTATCACTGGAGATGAAGAGTTGACAAACAGATGAGTCTGCATGCACAGACCTTACTAAAATAACCCTTATCTTCTATCAGCACCCCCATATTTCCCCATATATTTCACTTCTCCACGATGTATCACCCCCTGAAGCCCGATGCCCCTCTCCTTTGTGAAAATGGTCCATAAGCCCCCAAATCTAACCACTTTCTTGTTTCAGTTCTTTCTTGTGAAATCTTGTGCATGTAAATATTAATGATCATTGTATGCCTTTTCTCCTGTTAATCTGTCTTTAATTAATTTAATTCACAGGTCCTGGTTACTGAAAATTAAGGGTAGAGGAAAAGGTTTTAAGCCCCAACATATGAATTCATTCATTTAATGCTCTTAACAACCCTGAGATAAGTGCTATTATCCTAACTTTACAGAGGAGGAAACAGGCACACAAAGAGGTTGAAGGACCTGCCCAAAGTTTCATGGCCCATTAGTTGTGAAGTCTGTGAGATCCAAATTGCTCAGGCATTCTGATTCCATGGTCCATGCTCTTAGCCTTTGCTTAATAAATAGTAGTTTTTACATTCAGTTCAGTTCAGTTCAGTTGCTCAGTCATGTCCGACTTTTTGCGACCCCATGAATCGAAGCACGCCAGGCCTCCCTGTCCATCACCAACTCCTAGAGTTCACTCAGACTCACGTCCATCGAGTTAGTGATGCCATCCAGCCATCTCATCCTCTGTCGTCTCCTTCTCCTCCTGCCCCCAATCCCTCCCAGCATCAGAGTCTTTTCCAATGAGTCAACTCTTAGCTAGCAATTAACTGTAGCTATTCTCATGGTTAAAAATCTATACATTCTCTACCTTAAAGAAAGATATTAAATTATATATAAAGAAAGAATATGAAGAACTATTCTGAAGATAACCCTTTCTATTTTTCAATTGAAAGGTATTTGAAACTGGGGAAAAATAAAAAAAGGTTTTCAAAAGTGTTGCTGCAGGAAAAACATGGAAATTACTATGTGGAATGCTCAGGATCCTGAAATATGTGGACAAATCTCAGACTTCCCATTAAGTTATTTTGTAGAAGGTTAAGTTCCAGCATAAAATACTAACTAGAATATATACTTCTGCCTCAACAATATTCATTTTAAAACTTGTAATTTAAATTAAACATCTTCATTCCAGTTTTTCATCCCATGGCTTGACTTGTTTTAACTTCCCCAAAGCCTTCATGCAAATCCACTTTACTTTTCCCATCACAAATTGTGGAGCTATTGTTTTCCTGGAATTGAGGAGAGAATTTATTCAAATTTGACCTAAAGCTATAGATAATAAGCCACTAAAAACAGTTCCTCAGACACACAACTATGTCCCTACCCAATATAGGAGCCCCAAAGGAATTCTTATGGCCTAGTTATATCCTCTGGGGATGGGGGTGGGGGTATTCAAACCGAATATGCTGACACTGCACTAACTATAGAGCAGGCGCCCTGTAATGACACCTTTGGACAACACAGAAAATGATTGTGTTCCAAGGATGGGCTATAATGAGAGGGGAGGGTACAGAGAGCCACAGGCGGCATTGTTTCCAATCTAACAACACAACTGGGAGCAGGGGCAGGTGTGTGCTTGTGTTCAGAATAATAGATACCGCTACAGTATTTCTGCACAAGGCTTGTGAGGAGAGCATGAAGTCTGAAGAGCCAACCAGAATCAGTAGATTTCTAGTTCCCCGGCAAAAGTAGTAGAAGTAGGCAGAGCAGCCCAGCCAATGGAATTCTGTATGGCACAGAATAAAATTTCTTTCAGATTTACAAATTTCCTCTTCCCTGAAGCTCTATTACTTGGACAAAAGGCAGGGCCTCTTGTAGCCTCAGTTTCTTTATCTATTAAATGGGGATAAATTATAACAGCTAAGTAACTCATAGGTTATTGTGACACACACACACACACACATATACACACACATAACATTTTATGTTTTTAGATAGAAAAAGAAAAATAGAACCTACACAGTACCTGGCTCATAGTAAATGAGTAATAAATGTTAGCTTCTCCCTATGGAGAAGCCCTCAAGTTCCCCTTAATTTGATGGAAAAAGAAGTGAAATCAGCCCATTTGGAATGAAAATGAAACCCAACCTTTCATGTGCTCTATGAAGACAAGATCCATTCAGACAAAAGAAAAAGCTCAAAGCCGAGCAGCATCACTCTATAATCCTTTACAGAATGGTGACACTTGGCTGATTTGTCAAAAATCCTGCTACATATCCACACTGGGTGCTTCTAATGAATGTCAGATTTTAAGAATCGATGACATTGACATTACTCCACGGAGCAAAGACTGACGGCCCAACTTATAAATTCCCTGATGTATGTGTTAGCAAGGAGGCAAGATGAGTTTTCTGTTCCCTGGTCTTGTTCTGCTGTCAAATTCTGGGGGACTTGCATTTCAAGCAATGTATCTAATCTCTTTAAATTAAATTATCTTCCTTTCACCAGCCAGAAAATTTTTTTAGAAGAATATTATCAACTAAGTGGATCAGAAAATGCAGGTTTAAGTCTTGCTTCCTTGGTGAAAAGATATTAAAATGAATGTTATTCCCCAGATAAATGATGTGTTCCAAGGGTCATACACTACTGCTGTTAGAAAGGTTTTTAAAAGAACCTTCAAATCAAAGGAGGAGGCACATATAAAATTGGAGAGAATTTCCTTCTTCAAAGGAATAGTAGAGGTGTTTTGCTTTTATTAGAACAATGATAACTTCCCTGTCTCAATCTGGCATCTCCATTGATATTAATTAATCACCAATACTATTAAATTGTGAGGATGTGTGTAAAATACTTTTTCTGTATTAAAAATACTCTCAGCTTACCAGTTCATTGAGAAGTTGTTTTTAAATTAAAATGCTAAGCTCTGCCTTTGCCTCATCTTGTTATCATATGGCCTGTTTACTAAACAAAGCTTTTTTGTGGTTATGCTCACAAATATTGTTTCCTGTTTTGGTGTAGAAAATGCTCACTTTGAGTTCCTGCCCCATACATATTTAAAGGTTAAAAATTTCCTTGTGTTTTCAAAGCTAAAACATTCTAAGCCAAATTTGTCCAAAGTCTTCTGTCTAATAGTTGGAACCCAATCCTCTTGTTACCCTATAAAACCGAGCTGAAATCTGTATTCTTACCTTTATCTTGGGCCTTATTATAAGACCTTCATGAACTCTAGAGCAGAGGTTGGCACATTGTTTTTCTATTAAGGATAAGATAACAAATATTTTGGGCTCTGTGGGCCATATGGTTTCTGTTGCAACTATTCAACTCCACAATGCCATATGTGTGTGCTAAGTCACTTTAGTCATTTCTGACTCTTTGCTACCCTATAGACCATAGGTCGCCAGAATCCTTTGTCCATGGGATTCTCCAGGCAAGAATAGTGAAGTGGGTTGACATGCCCTCCTCTTCCCAACCCAGGGATCAAACCCACATCTCTTACGTCTCCTGCATTGGCAGGCTCCATGCAAAGCAGCCAAAGACTGAGCCAAATGAATGAGTGTGATGTGTTCTGATAACTATGTATTGGTTAGACTCATAATGTACATATCACAAGCTATGTTTATTATCTTATTGCCAAGACCAAATTCTAAATTTGTTAAAGTATAGAACCAACTATACTTGCCAGCCAGTTGAAGTCATCATATCAAGTAGTTTCTTAAAAGATACCCAATAATTGATCAAGTGATAGGTGGAGGGAGGAATGTATATACTTCAATGGGATCCTCCTGGAAACTTCTGATTAATAGCATCAGCATTGTGGCTAGACAGCTTTAGTTCTACAAATGATGACATATACAACTGCATGTTCTGAGGAAGCTCTGAGGGTCTTAGAATGTTTCACTCCCTTTTCCCCTATTTTACCCAATATCCAATTGATAAGGAGTGTTATTGCTAGTAAATAATTCTAGGAAATTAGATTGCAAGATTAAAATCACCAAATTGTTTTCTTGGTTAGAAAATATTAAAAGCACACTTGCTTTTAAGTGAAACTTGCCAATACTGAAGATTGAGGAGATATAACAAACCCTAAAAGAGATTTCGCCATGCTTGAACATTGTGGGATTGCTGGAAGCCCCTAGGGAGCTAAATCTTTCAAGTCAGATAGAAAGATAACATTTTCATTATACTTGACAGCTCTCTGAGAGTATGCCATCCTGTTTCCATATTAGATTAAAGAAAGCATGGGATTTAATACCTGACCATAGAGCTGCTGTCTTGAAGATAGCGAATACACTGTACCACCTATGATAACACATGTCATTTCACAGTTAGAAATTACTAAGTAATTACTAAATGGCAGACAGTATTAATTCAGCTAATATCCCTGTTTGCACAAGAACTCTCTGTTCTATAATCTAGTCAAGTCTAGACTGCCATTACAAAATGAGCCATGGTTTTCACTCCACGATACAGGCAGAACTAAAATAACCTTGCAAAGGCAGAATTTTTTCCCCTCCTATCAATGAACTTCTACATTGGAGATTATAGTGCTCTGGAAGGTAATTCTCTCTGAAGGCATATAATCTATCGTATGTAGATTTATCCCCTCCAAGGAAGGAGATGAAGTTACTTCTGCACCAGGTCAATAATGTAACATGTGACTTCACTATGACCAAGGAGAACAGGGATGAATTTTGAAGGTGAGATCAACAGCTTTTCATGAAGAATAAGCAACTCTGCATGACTTTAATGAAAACATCAGCCTTCTTTTTTAGGATAATAACAGAGAAAGTCACAGGCGTGGCAAGAATGACACGTGCCTCAGTGGCCCAACGAGGAACCCTGAGCCACAGAATCAAGAATAAAGTCAGAGACTGGAATGTGAACACAAGTTTTGGATTTAAATGACTGAGACTAAATGTGAATCGTATGAATGATTTTAAATCTGAAAATAAATCTAAAAATTAAGTTTACTGTGGAAATAGTGTAATATGATCATTAAGTGGCTAGACTGTAGCCCCAGTCAAGCTGAGTGTGACTCCCAGCTCAGCCTATTCTCAGCTGTTTGACCTCTGGCACACAGAGCACTCTGAGGCTTATTTTATAGATGAGGTCTTAATCTAAATAAGATGGATAAGCATAGTATTCACCTGTGCTATTGTGAGAATAAGTGGAATAATGCGTCAAAACTACTTGCCCAGTGTCTTGCGGTTGTTGTTCAGTCACTGAGTCGCGTTTGATTCTTTTGTGACCCCATGGACTGTAGCCCACCAGATTCCTCTGTCCATGGGATTTCCCAGTAAGAATACTAGAGTGGGTTGCCATTTCCTTCTCTAAGAGATCTCCCTGACCCAGGAGTCAAACCCACGTCTCCTGCCCTGGCAGGCAGATTCTTTACCACTGAGCCCCTAGGGAAGCCCAGATTCTTTATCACTGAGCTGCCAGGGAAACCCAATGTCTATAGCGGAGTAAACCCAAACACTCAAGATATGGCATTTTATGGAATACTTGTGACCAGAATTGAATAAAGCACAAGAGTACTTCCTCCATGAAACTTGACCCAGCTATGCCTCCCAGCACTTACTTCTTTTCTGACCATCAACAATATTCAACTATTCATGTACCAAGATTTTATTGAGCACCTTCTGTATTCTAGGTGCTTGACTAATCAATAATAACAAATTAGACACCTTCTGTCAGCCTGGATACTCTCTACGTTACTCTCTAGGAGGGAAAGAAAAATATCTAAAAAGGGAGAATGTGTAAAGTTCCACAACAGAGGTATGAACACTAAACAAGAGGGAGGGTAGAAGAAGGCAAAGAGATCTCCCTGGAGGAAATCACAGACAGTTGCTAGAATGGGTAGCATTTGACTTGGGCACAGAAGGATGGATAGAAGTTTTTCAGATGGAGGTGGAAGAGGAAGTGAATTCCAAATTAAAGTTCAGTTAAGGAAAGAGGCAGGAGTGGTCCGGCACTGGATCCGCATAGGGTCCAGCGAGGACTCTCTTTGCACTGGATGACGTGGTGGGTGGAAAGAAGTGTTAGTAGAAGTTGTTGAAACAATGCGGTGGGAACAGTGTGTGGATCCCAAGTGCCAGGCTGATTCAGAAGAACTTGCCCTGCAAGAGGCATGTTTTCTTAAAAAAAGAAAGAAAGAAAAGAAAACACCCATCAGTGGTGAAATAGGGTAAGGACTGAGACAAAGCTAAAGATTTTACCATTAGGAAACCACCAAATGCAGTTCCTCGGAAATAAGAAAAGCAGAAGCCGAGTACAGTTGCTTGAGGAGTTAGAAGTCGGTAAGGAAATGTGTTTTGGCTTTTTTTTTTTTTTTTTTAAGAAATCTGGCCATAGCTCGATATAAGAAGTAATGGGTTTTGTGTTTATTTTTGTTTCAAGAAAAGGGAGGCCTAAGCTTATTTTAGGCTAAGGGAAGAAAGCCAGAAAGGGCAGGAGAAAGAAAGAATGTATAGTAAAACTCTCTCCTCCAAAAACATACTTCATACTAGCCATGAAGTTTCTTACTTTGAAGAGTTTGAATTCTGCAAAGAAGAAGTGATTTCTTCTGCAGACACAGGAGTGAGACCAAGATAGTGAGTGCAAATACTTGAAGATCCTCTGGGTAAAAGGGAGAAGACTGGAAGATCTCAACTTGGAGTCTTCAGCAGTAAAGATGATGGGACTTAATCTTCTGCAAGTGCAAAGAATGGAAATAGGCATAGGGGTCTGAGAAGTCTAGACAATGGTTGGTTCGGTCATTATGGAGAATGCAGCAGGAAGCTGACAGTAAATTTACAGAGCCAGAGGTCAGCTAGGGAAATACAGATCAGTAATGGGCCGATTACCACTGTTTTCATGACTTTCTGTAAACCTGGCAGACTAGAAGGCAGGCAATACACCTTCCTTAGGTCAGAAATTATCAAGGGGGAATGGTGGACATCACTGATGGTGGGAGATGATAAGGAACAACGAATTCTATGAAAGGAAGGAATAGATGACCATTGGGTTTGGCCTGAAAGGAAGAAAAGTGGTTCCAGGAGGGGGCTCAAGGGACTGGTGGTTTTGATGCTGAAGACTGGCAAGTGCCTCATGAGGGGCTAGTGCAGAAAGTAGAAGCTGGGAGTAAAGAAAGGTAGAAGGTAAGGGATTCTGCCCAGGAAAAGGAACTTATGACTTATGGATATTTTCTGGCCCACACATTGATGATACTGAGAAGGCCAAAATCTTTGGTAGCCAAAACTCGCTTGCATTCATGTCCATACTTGATTTATACTATCAAATACATTTTATAAATATATCAGTGTAATAAGATTGTGAGTTTCCTGAAAGCAAGCATAACATACTCCTTTCTTTCAAAATGCTGAAACGTGTAACAGAAAGAAGGCTTGTTATCAGTGACCGATAATTATTGATGAATTGAACTGAGATTCATTGAAAATCATGGCACTTGACTCCTCACAGTCACTCTTTTCCTCTGTAACTGTTAAGGATTCCACTATTAGAGATGCAACCAGGACATTTCCCAGGTCCCTTCTGAGGCATCTAAACTCCATTCCTGGCACTTAGAATCTAGAATATCCTTACAGATTCATAGAACCACCCTTACGGTAGCTCTTATCCACCCAGAGTTTGAGAAATAGTTGATTGCTGTAGTTAAATTATGGCTTTTACAAGCCAACAGCCCCGGGTTCTAGCCTGAGCCCAGGACACTTATTAAGAATATGTGTGTATGTGCTCAGTTGCTCAGGTAGTGTCTGGCTTTTTGCGGCCCCAGGCCCGCCAGGTTCCTCTGTCCATGGAATTTTCCAGGCAAGAATATTGGATAGAGTTGCCATTTCCTTCTCCAGGGAATCTTCCCAACCCAGGGATTGAAGCCACATCTCCTATATTACAGGGAGATTGTTTATCACTGTACCATTTGGGAAGCATTAAGAGTGTGACCCTCTGTTAAGTATCTAGCTTCTCTAGTCTCTGTCTCCAATCTGTTAAAATAAAAGTAGTGGAGGGACACAGTACAAACCTCATGAGATCCTTGTATAAAGCGTTAAGCATAGAGCCTGCTACAAACAACAGTGACTGTTTAGAAACATACTCTGTAGTGCTTATGCTGCTGTTAAGCTTTAAGCAGAATCCTGGAGAATTTTGATAGGAGAAAGAGAAATCTCATGACCTGTACAAATCTTATGATCTCTCTTTGTATCGGTCTCCTTATCTGAAAACAAGAATAATCTAATGCCTACTTCAGAGAGTTGCGACTATCATTCATTGAGTTAATATTTGTAAACTGCTTAAAATAAAGTCTGAGAGCAATAAGTACCCTTCAGGTATTCTTAGGGACTCTGGATTTGTGATGAAAGGTTCACCTGTCATTTGCAGTTTCTTTCTCTTCAGGAAGATTTTAGGAATAAATGCGTGGCCATGGTTCTGTAAGGCCTAGACTATAAGCCACCTTCTAAGCATGGCTTCTCTGAACAGGCTGCTGTCTCCCCATTACCTTTACATAGCAAGCTAAAGGAAAACTACAAACTCTTCTCATTACTAACTTCTTCTTTCCAGTTCCCATCAACACCATCTTGGCTCCTCTCCCAAGAAGATAGCCCACAACTCCCAAGCTGCTCTCTGCTGGGTTGCAGGGTCTTGTCCTATCACATGGCAGATGGTCTGTGCTTGTATCCAAAAGTTCTCACAAACAGAATCAGGTTGACCTTTGAAGTTCCTGCGCTTCTCCAACTCAGGACATATGAGTGAGACCCATAGGTGGAGTGCAGTGCGAAAATGTCAGATGACCCGGGTTCAAGTCCACGTAATTTTCTAGTTTCAGAGAAGGTGCACCTCCAGACAAATGAGCCCAAAGAAGCCTTTTAATTCATCAGTGGAGTGACAAGGGCTCTGCTGGGTCAGCCTCAGAGCCGAGTGGGGACTAGCAGATCTAGTAATAGAAAATGTAGTAGGACTAGTAATAGAAAATGACTTGAAGGATTAAAAAGGAAAAGCAGGATGGCTTCTTTTCATCTCTGAAAGAAAAACTGTGCAGGCTAGTCTTAGCAGAATTGCCAAGTAGGCACATTTCATGGAGAAACACTTTCTTCTCTTCTCTCTCCTTCCATTGCATGTCTCTGCCACATTTCTACCCCATCCTTTGACTCTTCTCAGACTTTTCAGGCTCCCAGAACTGACCAAGTTAGCTCACAAAACAGGAACAGTGAACAGTGGCAGAAATATCCATCATAAGAGAAAAAAAAAAAATAATGCCGTCATAGGAAAAATCAAAACTGAGTTTGATTTTCTTATACTAATTTAATAAAATAAAACTATCTTTAGTTTGCATTGCACATTTGAGACAATGGAGCATTACGTTTTCTGTACTTGGGGCCTCTATGATTCTGAAAGCATTGCCTCTGGCCTGCTCCCTTTGGACTCTACACGCACTGGTCCCTCAGGGCACTGATACAGCTTGCTGAAGCTGATAACTAAATGATACCAAAATGTTTGTGACTACCAAGGCATTAGGATAGGAGCTCCATCCTGAAAACTCATTTGTATCTTAATAGGAACTTCAAGGGGATTGATGGATGGATGGATGGATATCAGATAGATAGATAACAGCAAGGGAGAATTCCAGGCACCTTGACAGATCAGAAAAGTAGATATTTGTAGAAAGAACTCTTTCTGCTTCCCTCAAATCTATTGTATTAGTGGCTGTAGTTGATTCTGGAGTCTGTCTGTGCAGGCCGTTTTCATCTAACTTTTCAATAACAAGTCTGGCAGTAGGCTAGTGGGTAACGGTGGGGGAAACACATCATTTGAGTCCTTTACTTCCACCTGATCTTCAGTTATCCACAGAAAGTAACCCTAGGCACCTTTCCTACTGTGCTGATCGTTTATTTTTCTTCTACAGTCTGTATCCAAATATATAATTTTTCCTTTTCTTGGTTTGTAAACGGCTCAGTCACTAGGGAAAAAAAGCACAGTGATTACTAATGGGAGATGCCACTAAAGTTCCAGCTGCGAACACGAGCAATCCAAGATGACCCACCATCTAAATGTCAACGCAAACACCATGCCATTCAGAATGAAACAAGGAAGGGTGCATGCTGACAGTCAGAATATATTACGAACTGCATATTTAGCTCCAGAACTTGTGAATCTTTGCAAAGAAATTTAGGGGCTTCTCGCTTGATTAAATAGCCTGTGATGGAGGATTCAGTTGTTCCCTACAATAGTTGCCTGCAAATGATAGATTCACATGGACTACAGCATCGGGAGCCCTTTGGGGGCTGCACATTTTTAAGTAATTCTGCCACTGTTTTTGCATAGTAATTGGAAACATACATTCTATCGGGATGTGATTCTTATTAGAAGAGAAGGTAGCTGTTCTCTGCTAGAGGATTCTATTCATTTAGGGTCACAAGGACTTAAAAACAGAGAAAGAGCCTGTATTTATGCTCTAAATGGGAGGATCTGCATTGAACACCAGCAAATCTCTAGCCTGCATTAAAAGCTAACTTCCACTTTCTACTTTCATCTGCCTCTTTTCCCAGCTTCCTATTATTTATTTAGCCTGGTTCTGCCTTGTGAATAAATGACTCCCTAATGACTGAGTAGTAACCAGAGTTAAATTAGTCATGTAAGAGCGGCAAATTAGTAAATGGCACCCCCGTTACCAGAGAAAGCCTATATCATGCGATGCGCTTAATGTGTTATTATCATCCAGAAGCAGGAGCTGTCCTGTGTGTATGATGCGTCTCAGCGGTCCCGCTCAGCACACGCCACAAGACTTGGCTGGGAAGGAAAGCTGTGGGGTCATCTCACCATACCCTCCCGCCTGTGTCTCCCTTGTGTTTCTTGAATATTTGAGTGAATGCTAGCCTAACTCGGGGTCACAGAACACATCTGACAGCCTCACAGGAAAGGTCAAGTCTGTGACATTGTGAAACTCCACTAACATAAATGAGAACACTCAGCCAGCCGCTTAGGGAAGGAGGGGCATCAGAAGGGCTCTGCATTCTTGCTATGCATAGTATAGGCTTTGGACCACCAGTGTCAGCATCGCGCAGGAGCTTATTGGAAATGCAGTATCTCTAGCCCCACCGAGACTTCCTGAATCAGAATGTGCATTTTCACAAGATGCTCAAATGATTTACATGCGCATTCATGTTTGAGAAGCACTGGTTTACATCTCTGAATGTCAGCAGCCCAAACAGAGTCCCTGAGAGCCTGAATCAATCCTCTACTGACAGTGCGTGGACCAGTGCTTGGCACACAGTAGGCACTCAAATATGTGTGATAGGAGTAGAATGGGAATGAAGAAAGAGAAGAGGAAAAAAAAAAAACTGCAGGGAAATGTAAAACAACTTTAGCAATTACAAAAAGGGAGAAAGGGAGGAAGAATCAAGTTCCAAAGGAAAAAGGAGAATCAAAGGCAGCACAAAGCACCCAGGGCCTCCACCTGGCTGGTGGAGATGGGCTGTGGCCCCATCTACTGGCCAGAGTGGCGGGTGTGCCATCCTTGCCCATGACCTTCACTCCTAAGTCTCTGCCTCTCCCACCGGCCTTAGGCTGCTGGCCCCCTATCTTGCTCCACCAGGCCTATTAGCCACGGTTATCTCTCCCACACAGCACCATCAGGTTATGTTATAGCTGAAGCCTAAATGCACTACTGTAAACTCTTTACAGCATCTTTAAAGTTCTGACCTCTGGGTTTAAGTGGAGAGGAGGTCAATGGTGATTTACAGTAATCAGTCTGGGGGGGGTTTGTGAGCCCAGGGCTTGAGCTTTCCAGCTCAAGAGAGGAATCAAGACCCTAAATACTGAGAGAGAATATAAGTCAATGTGTCCAAGTAGACTAAAAAAAAAAAAAAAAGTCAACTGCAAACCCTACTTTGTCCTCAATTCCTTTTTCATCTGGTCTGGTTGGGGAGAGTGTGGCCATACATGTGAACACAGCAAAAGTGTGCCCAAGTCTGGGGTATGTGGAGAGGTGGATACCTCTGTTTACCTGGACATGATAAAATGAAAGAGATTATTTAGCCTCCAAATTAAGTTAATCCAAATATCTGCTTGTTTTAGATTTCTTAATTAGATAGGCATGGGAAATCACAAACAATGGATTTACTATAGTAGTAAGATGCTTTTGATATGATAATGGCTAATATGTATTGGGATCATGTGGACAGTCTTCTGAGTAGTTTATGTGCTTATTCAATCCTAACAACAACTCTGAGATAGGAACTATTATTACCACCTTTTTCAATATGAGAAAACTGAGGTACTGAGAGGTTAAGTAACTTACCCAGGGTCACACAGCTGGTAAATAAGTAGGGGTATAAAATATAGGACTGAAACCCTAATCTATATGATTGCAAGCCAGTGCTCTTAACCTCTCTCCACTATCCTGTATCTCTCTTAGGATTTTTTAATAAAGAGAAACGAAAGAGAGAGACCTAGAGTCAATGATAGTTAGGGAAAGGGGATTGGAAGATGGCAAAATACCCCCATGTGGCTAGGACTTAAACACACTGTCTAACGAGAAAAAGGCTTTTTAGGAGAGTGATGGTTTTAGAGAACTATTTGCAAGGTTGAATTCACCTCTTTTGGCTACTCAGAGGCAATTTTTTAGACTTCAAGAGTTATTTAGCAAATGGATCTTAGTGACCTGAGGAAAGAAAATGCTGTTTTTAAGGAGGAAAAAATGTATTATTTCCTTCTGGTAGGATCAGGAGCTACCGCTGATTTGAGAAGAGAAATGGTCTCTAAAATCCAGCAAGACATAACAAAGAGAGAGGCACACTTTTCTCTTTCTCTGCCTGATCTTTCTAGGCCTGACTGAGCTAGACCAGTAATTAGTATAATTTGATGTAAAATGTAATCACTATTTCTCTGATGGGGTCAAGCTTACAATGGAGGGGAATTCTGTTGGCTAGTTTCACTAAACTCCTGACTCCTTTTCTGTAGCTGGGCTGAGGCTTATCTCTTTGTGCAATTCAGTTTAATAATTAAAATAAAAAACCTAGAAACTAAAAGTAGCATGTGAAAATTTGCAATGCATATAATTGTATTATGATTGGAGCCTCCAAAATAAGTCATGGCATTTATTTATTCATGCACCACATACCCTGTGGTCCCTTAGGAATAGAAATGTTTAAATTAAGATGTATTATAAGACAGAATGCAGTGTTTTACGGACTCAATTACAGCTCACTAGCATGTAGCTAGTGCTCATAATACTTGTTCCCTCATATTCTGGCCTTGACTCTAGACATTTTGACCAGAAAAAAGAAATAAATAAAATGTGTCCCCCTTGCATCACTCTAATTTTGAAAAGCTCATATTATTATCATTATTCTATCATAGACTTCAATTTTATTTTTAGTTCATTTCCAACCAGGAAGATCTATTAACTTGATGAGGGGAGAAACATCAAAAAGAAACAGTACATGCAAATAGAAATGAGAATCCTCTTTGCTTTATTATAATTTCCACCCTCAAAAACATGTGCATAATTCATGGTGGGGGATAAAGGGAGAGTATCAGATGTAGAGCTGGGACCAAATTTTTAATAACGACTAGTGCTGTGAAACACGGGAGCTTTTTTCTAATGAGTCCAGAGCATGAGAGAGAATCTGACAGAGGCAGTGTCAGTATGATCTTTCACCTTTACATCTCTGGAAACCGGGAGAACAGGAAAGAAGTTTACCCTTTAAACTTTCTGAAATGACCGCACATTTAATGAACTAAAATGTCAAATATTTGAAACTTTTAAGAAATCTTGCTCTTTTGCTTAACACACTAGATTGTGTTAAAAAAAAAATACTTGGTAGATATTCACATCCATAACCTTATCTTTCTACAAGGAAAGAAAAAAAAAAGGCATGAAACGCTATGGGGGTGCCCAGGCTGCCACTTTTCTGCACTTCCACCTTGACCAAGGATAATATTTGCCTTCAGGGGGTGAGACCTTGACCTAGCCAAAGGGAAATGGCCACCGTGAGCGGGGGCCCTTCTTTTTCCCGGACACAAGTGCAAACTTTAATGAATCCTCTCCCTGTGCCGCGCGCCCCAGACGGCAGTGGGAAATCTGAGTGCACCTGCTGCATCCCCCTTCATATCACGTTGCTGTTATGAAAAATAGTTTGCTATTTTGGAACCCCCTGGCAGCCAGAGTGAATCGCCCAGGGCCCCAAGCTCGTTTATCTTGTGTCAGAAGCAAAGCCAAATGAACGCCACCTCGCCCAGCACCTGAAGAATGGGAAGAAGCTCAGAGAGAGTAAAAATAACCAGGGGCTGGGGGAAATAGTGCCGAGACCAGCGGCCAGTGTGGGCTAAGTAGGGCTTCTTGCAACTCCCTCTGACTTTTTAGAGCACAGCACTTGGAGACAGGAGGTAGAGACGGTTTCCTACAAAGGGAGCAAACTTTGGGGTGGTCTGAGGTCTGGGATGCAGGTGTTAGTCCCTGCTCAGTTTCATCCAGTCCTAGAAAGCCAGGGACTCTGATTGGGGTAACAGGAACTCCTATTGGCCATCCGGGCCATTCTCTCTGGGGTCTTCTGGGCTTGGATTGGAGGTGTGGACACAGACAAGGGGCATTCCTAGGACCTGCATGAGTCCAGCCAGCATCACACTCCCTTCCTGTCCCCCAAACCAGAGGATGGCTGAGAGTGAGATCATGAGACTGAGCCTGAAGGGAAAGGTTTTTTGAGGAGAGGGAAAGAAATAAGAGGAGCTGGAGAAGCTTATGGCAGAGACTGAGCTAGGATCAGAGTTTTCAGGATGAATAGGACTGACGCTGTGAAGAGGAACATTGAAGGTCTACCAGTGGCGGAAATGGGGGAAGAGAAAATAAATCAGTGGTGGTGAGAATGAGCTTATCACTTGCTTATAAATGCTGCTGTCAGAAGCCATTAATCAGATGTTTATGTTTCAAAGCCTTCATACTCAAGTCTTGACTCGGCAACTTACTTTCTATAGCCTGAGGCAAATTACCACCTCAATAAACTTGAGTTTTCCTCATCTTTAAAATGAACAGGAAGGATTCATAGTCCCACCATACACAAGTCAGTTGCCACAAGGACTGACTTAGAAAAGTCCATGTGGCTAGCAAACGCCTCATAGAACAAGTGTCAGGTCAGTGTCACTGAATAATGGTGGTAGCGCGTGAAGAAGGGGCGGGACCCCTGAGCGAGAAAGAACACAAAGAGGGAAAGCAGAAGTCAGGGAGGAAGCCAGGAGCTACCTCTGGCCTGTCAGGAAGCATGGAGACTGAGGCCACCAGTATACTGACCTGAAAGATCTTCAGCTTCATTGTTAAGGAGCACATGGCTCTGAAATCACCCAGAAAAACAAAACAAAACAAAAGCACTTACTGGGTCTCAACACCTTGAAACAGAAACAATGTCTGAGAAAAAAATCAGTAATGATGTTGGGCTCATTAACACCAGAAGTTGAGAGTTTTCTATAATTTCAGGTTCATGTTTCAGCATTTCTGATGTCAATCATTTACAATAATTAAACATGGAGATTATGTAGGTTAGAAATAAATGTGGGTCTTCAGTGAATGACCCAAATCTGTTAGAGTTAAAACGGGACTGGAAGGAATTGAGATCTTAGGGCATGAAACCCCTCTTCTGCTTTAAGAAAAATCTAGCCCAAGTCAGCAGAAACAGAAAGTTTACCATCTGTTTGTTGGCTTTTGACATGGTTATTTCAGTTCAGTTCCAAAATGAAAGTTGTATCCAATACAATTATTTTTAGAGTATCTCAAAATTATTTTTATTGGGGGTAAATAAAACAAGGAAAATGTTATTCAGCAAAATTTAGCCCATTAGTTTCAAAGACTGTGCCCCATCTTTTCATCAAGCAATAAAATCTGCCAACAACAGCAAACCCTGGATTTGGGGACCAAGGACATACACAAGGTCCTATAAATTATCCAAGTGCCCCAAAGTTTCATTCCTATAGAAATGGGATATATTGCCGGGAGAAATATCAATAACCTCAGATATGCAGATGATACCACCCTTATGGCAGAAAGTAAAGAGGAGCTAAAAAGCCTCTTGATGAAAGTGAAAGAGGAGAGTGAAAAAGGTGGCTTAGAGCTCAACATTCAGAAAATGAAGATCATGGCATCCGGTCCCATCACTCCATGGGAAATAGATGGGGAAACAGTGGAAACAGTGTCAGACTTTATTTTTGGGGCTCCAAAATCACTGCAGATGGTGACTGCAGCCATGAAATTAAAAGACGCTTACTCCTTGGAAGAAAAGTTATGACCAACCTAGATAGCATATTCAAAAGCAGAGACATTACTTTGCCGACTAAGGTCCATGTAGTCAAGGCTATGGTTTTTCCTGTGGTCATGTATGGATGTGAGAGTTGGACTGTGAAGAAGGCTGAGCACCGAAGAACTGATGGTTTTGAACTGTGGTGTAGAAGACTCTTGAGAGTCCCTTGGACTGCAAGGAGATCCAACCAGTCCATTCTGAAGGAGATCAACCCTGGGATTTCTTTGGAAGGAATGATGCTAAAGCTGAAGCTCCAGTACTTTGGCCACCTCATGCGAAGAGTTGACTCATTGGAAAAGACTTTGATGCTGGGAGGGATTGGGGGCAGGAGGAGAAGGGGACGACCGAGGATGAGATGGCTAGATGGCATCACTGACTCGATGGAAGCGAGTCTGAGTGAACTCCAGGAGTTGGTGATGGACAGGGAGGCCTGGTGTGCTGCGATTCATGGGGTCGCAAAGAGTCAGACACGACTGAGCGACTGAACTGAACTGAATGTATACAAGAACCAGAATACATTGGTTGAGGCAGCCCTTCAATTCAGTTCATTTCCAGGGTATGGCTCTAAGTCAGATGTGCTTAACAAATTGGAAATACTATTGCAATGGAAGAGTGTGGCTTTTTTAAAAGCAAAGCCAGGCAGCACAATTCAAAATGTCATGTGCACACTCTGGGTGTTCAGATTACAGGTAAGATCTTGTGGAGCAAGTTCTAAGCTCAGAAATGCCTCACAGTTCTATAGACAATACCTGAAATGTATCACCTGTGCCCAAAACAATGTGATAGCACCACTGGCTGAGGGCCTCAACCACGGGGTATCAATGACCTTACTTTTCAGGATTATACAGAATGATTTTTTTTTTTTCCGGAATAGGCTAGTATTCACTTCTAGAAATAGTTACCTAAGGACAAGTTTGCCTAAGGTGATTGTTGGCAGAGGCTGTCTCTGGGTATAGCCTATTGATACAGATCTTCTGGGAATTCTCTGCAGGGGGTTTATGAGTGGATCCTTATAAAAGTCAAAGGTATCCAACAATTTGTGGGTACTGACTTATGGCTACTTCTCCATCATGGCACTTGGAGTTTAATCTTACACAACCAATGGTAACCTTAAAGGAGATTCAGCCATGATAAATTTGTCTCTGATACTGAAGTACCTGAACTAGTTGAACACATCACTTTATCTTCAACTATACTTGACCTAGAGGACTTTTCACTTTCATGCATTGGAGAAGAAAATGGCAACCCACTCCAGTGTTCTTGCCTGGAGAATCCCAGGGACAGGAGAGCCTGGTGGGCTGCGGTCTATGGGGTCACATAGAGTCAGACATGAATGAAGCGACTTAGCAGCAGCAGCAGCAGCAGAGGAGCTATTCCACGTTTAAGGTCAGGAGGGGTGGCGGTGAGGAGATACCCCTCATCCAAGGTAAGGAGCAGCGGCTGCGCTTTGCTGGAGCAGCCGTGAAGAGATAACCCACATCCACGGTAAGAGAAACCCAAGTAAGATGGTAGGTGTTGCAAGAGGGCATCAGAGGGCAGACACACTGAAACTGCAATCGCAGAAAACTTGTCAATCTAATCACACTAGGACCACAGCCTTGTCAAACTCAATGAAACCAAGCTATGCCTGTGGGGCCACCCAAGACAGGTGGGTCATGGTGGAGAGGTCTGACAGAATGTGGTCCACTGGAGAAGGGAATGGCAAACCACTTCAGTATTCTTGCCTTAAGAACCCCATGAACAGTATGAAAAGGCAAAATGATAGGATACCAAAAGAGGAACTCCCCAGGTCAGTAGGTGCCCAATATGCTACTGGAGATCAGTGGAGAAATAACTCCAGAAAGAATGAAGGGATGGAGCCAAAGCAAAAACAATACCCAGCTGCTGATGTGACTGGTGATAGAAGCAAGGTCCGATGCTGTAAAGAGCAATACTGCATAGGAACCTGGAATGTCAGGTCCATGAATCAAGGCAAATTGGAAGTGGTCAAACAGGAGATGGCAAGAGTGAATGTCGACATTCTAGGAATCAGCCAACTAAAATGGACTGGAATGGGTGAATTTAACTCAGATGACCGTTATATCTACTACTGTGGGCAGGAATCCCTTAGAAGAAATGGAATAGCCATCATGGTCAACAAAAGAGTCTGAAATGCAGTACTTGGATGCAATCTCAGAAATGACAGAATGATTTCTGTTCATTTCCAAAGCAAACCATTCAATATCACAGTAATCCAAGTCTATGCCCCAACAAGTAGTGATGAAGAAGCTGAAGTTGAACGGTTCTATGAAGACCTATAAGACCTTTTAGAACTAATACCCCCAAAAAATATCCTTTTCATTATAGGGGATTGGAATGCAAAAGTAGGAAGTCAAGAAACACCTGGAGTAACAGGTAAACTTGGCCTTGGAAAATGGAACAAAGCAGGCAAAGGCTAATAGAGTTTTGCCAAGAGAATGCACTGGTCATAGCAAACACCCTCTTCCAACAACACAAGAGAAGACTCTACACATGGACATCACCAGATGGTCAACATCGAAATCAGATTGACTATATTCTTTGTAGCCAAAGATGGAGAAGATGTATACAGTCAACAACAAAAAAAAAGACCAGGAGCTGACTGTGGCTCAGATCATGAACTCCTTATTGCCAAATTCAGACTTAAATTGAAGAAAGTAGGGAAAACCTCTAGACCATTCAGGTATGACCTAAATCAAATCCCTTATGATTATACAGTGGAAGTGAGAAATAGATTTAAGGGACTAGATCTAATAAGGGGCCTGATGAACTATGGATGGAGGTTCATGACATTGTACAGGAGACAGGGATCAAGACGATCCCCATGGAAAAGAAATGCAAAAAAAGCAAAATGGCTGTCTGGGGAGGCCTTACACATAGCTGTGAAAAGAAGAGAAGCCAAAAGCAAAGGAGAAAAGGAAAGATACAAGCATCTGAATGTGGAGTTCCAAAGAATAGCAAGAAGAGATAAGAAAGCCTTCCTCAGTGATCAATGCAAAGAAATAGAGGAAAAGAACAGAATTGGAAAGACTAGAGATCTCTCCAAGAAAATTAGAGATACCAAGGGAACATTTCATGCAAAGATGGGCTCGATAAAGGACAGAAATGGTATGGACCTAAACAGAAGCAGAAGATATTAAGAAGAGGTGGCAAGACTACACAGAAGAACTGTACAAAACAGATGTCATGACCAAGATAATCACGATGGTATAATCAGTCACCTAGAGTCAGACATCCTGGAATGTGAAGTCAAGTGGGTCTTAGGAAGCATCACTACAAACAAAGCTAGTGGAGGTGATGGAATACCAGTTGAGCTATTTCAAATCCTGAAAGATGATGCTGTGGAAGTGCTGCACTCAATATGTCAGCAAATTTAGAAAACTCAGCAGTGGCCACAGGACTGGAAAAGGTCAGTTTTCATTCCAATCCCAAAGAAAGGCAATGCCAAAGAATGCTCGAACTACCACACAATTGCACTCATCTCACACACTAGTAAAATAATGCTCAAAAATCTCCAAGTCAGGCTTCAGTAATACGTGAACCATGAGTTTCCAGATGTTCAAGCTGGTTTTAGAAAAGGCAGAGGAACCAGAGATCAACTTGCCAACATCCACTGGATCATGGAAAAAGCAAGAGAGTTCCAGAAAAACATCTATTTCTGCTTTACTGACTATGCCAAAGCCTTTGACTGTGTGGATCACAATAAACTGTGGAAAATTCTGAAAGAGATGGGGATCCCAGACCACCTGACCTGCGTCTTGAGAAACCTGTATGCAGGTCAGGAAGCAACAGTTAGAACTGGACATGGAACAACAGACTTGTTCCAAATAGGAAAAGGAGTACATCAAGGCTGTATATTGTCACCCTGCTTATTTAACTTATATGCAGAGTACATCATGAGAAACGCTGGGCTGGAAGAAGCACAAGCTGGAATCAAGATTGCTGGGAGAAATATCAATCACCTCAGATATGCAGATGACACCACCCTTATGGCAGAAAGTGAAGAGGAACTAAAAAGCCTCTTGATGAAAGTGGAAGTGGAGAGTGAAAAAGTTGGCTTAAAGCTCAACATTCAGAAAATGAAGATCATGGCATCTGGTCCCATCATTTCATGGGAAATAGATGGGGAAACAGTGAAAACAGTGTCAGACTTCACATTTGGGGGCTCCAAAATCGCTGCAGATGGTGACTGCAGCCATGAAATTAAAAGACGCTTACTCCTTGGAAGGAAAGTTATAACCAACCTAGATAGCATATTGAAAAAGCAGAGACATTACTTTGCCAACAAAGGTCCATCTAGTCAAGGCTATGGTTTTTCCAGTGCTCATGTATGGATATGAGAGTTGGACTGTGAAGAAAGCTGAGCACCGAAGAATGGATACTTTTGAACTGTGGTGTTGGAGAAGACTCTTGAGATTCCCTTGGACTGCAAGGAGATCCAACCAGTCCATTCTGAAGGAGATCAGCCCTGGGATTTCTTGGAAGGAATGATGCTAAAGCTGAAACTCCAGTACTTTGGCCACCTTATGCGAAGAGTTGACTCACTGGAAAAGACTTTGATGCTGGGAGGGATTGAGGGCAGGAGAAGGGGATGACCGAGGATGAGATGGCTGGATGGCATCACTGACTCGATGGACATGAGTCTGAGTGAACTCCAGGTGATGGACAGGGAGGCCTGGCATGCTGCAATTCATGGGGTCGCAAAGAGTCGGACATGACTGAGTGACTGAACTGAACTGATACTTGACCTTATCAAGATCAAAATTAGTTTGGCTGTGTATAAGCTCCTTTTACTTTGCCAACAAATGTCCGTCTAGTCAAGGGTATGGCTTTTCCAGTGGTCATGTATGGATGTGAGAATTGGACTGTAAAGAAGGCTTAGTGCCGAAGTATTGATGCTTTTGAACTGTGGTGTTGGAGAAGACTGTTGAGGGTCCTTTGGACTTCAAGGAGATCCAGCCAGTCCATCCTAAAGGAGATCAGTCCTTGGTGTTTATTGGAAGGACTGATGTTGAAGCTGAAACTCCAGTATTTTGGCCACGTGATGCAAAGAGCTGACTCATTTCAAAAGACCCTGATGCTGGGAAACATTAAGTGCAGGAGTAGAAGGGGAAGACAGAGGATGACATGGTTGGATGGCATCAGTGACTCGATGGACATGGGTTTGGGTGGACTCCGGGAGTTGGTGATGGACAGGGAGGCCTGGCGTGCTGCGGTTCATGGGTTTGTGAAGAGTCAGACAAGACTGAGCGACTGAACTGAAGCTCCTTGGCTCACTGTTTGTCCTTGAATATCTGAAATATGTTTCTCCTTTGTCTTCACATAGTATAGCATTGCTTTTGAAAAGACAAGACAATCTGATTTTTTACCTTCTCTTGTGAATGATTCAATATCATGATCTGGATGCTCTTTTCATTTTAAGCCAGTTAAGCCATATTGGATTGATTTTTTCCAGGAAAAAAAAATTTTTTTTAGTATATATTTTTATTTACCTTTTATATGGGAAAGTTTGTTTGAATTAGAATTTTTAATATTATTTCTGTTCCATGCTTTGGTTTCTTTGGGGGGCAGCTTCTATTATATACATATTGGATCTTCACTGCCTTTTTTCTGTATCACTTTCTCTCTTATCTATTTTATTTTTAAATTTCTTTTTTATTTAAACATCTTTAATCTCTTTTCCATCTTCTGTTTCTCCTAAGGAATTTTCTGTGATGTTTATTCCTTCTTGTGTTCCTTCTCATCCAGTCCTCATTTCTAATATTTTATTTTATTTTTAATTATTTTCCCAGTTTAGTAGATCTTTTTTCAAACTTTCTTTTCTTTTTTTCTCCATTCACATAATTTCTGAATTTCTCAAATTCATATTTTTGTTGTTCTTTCATAGCTTCTATTATTTTCTTACATATACTTTGAAATATTACTTTATAATCTTCATCTATTTTGTGGGCAGGCTTTTCTGGTTTCTTTAATTGACTGTAGGGATGTTTATTGGGCTTTTGTAATAATTTGTATGGGATAGCTATTTTTCCTATAATAATTTGTATGGCGTTTGCCCACAATCCTTTTCTGTTTCTTGTTTTAAGTGAAATAAGTTTTTCTGTGCTAGAAGGAGATGAACCAGGATAGCATTCTTAGGGTCATAGCTCTACAGCTCCCTTTTGCATTATTTTTAAGTGCTCGAAATCATTTGCCCTGATATTTCCTGAGATGTGTTGACTCTGCTCCCCTCCCCTACATTTTTCTTTTCTTTGCTTCTACTATCCCTAACCTAACCACTTTGAATTCTACTCTCAGAAGTTGCTCCTCCCTAGGGAAATCACCTTTTAAGGAGGACTTAGATGGTTAGTATCAAGGGCACATTGGTCATAGATTGCTCTGGCAACACAAACCTTACCCATGAATTCTGCTCTAACATTTTCCAGTTTGGGCTGCTCTCCTTGGATTAGTTTGTTCAGCTTCCAAGTCAGTGGGAATTCTCACTCAGTTTATAAGAAACCTCTCTTTTTTCCATTCTACTTTCTGCTTACTATGCTGGTCCAGTTAATACTGATCAGTATTTGGCATTTGTGAAGATATCTTTTCACTTAGTTTTGTTGTGCCTGAATTTTTCGTTTTGTTAACCTAGTAACTCTGTTTCCCCTCCCACCACAAGTAGCTCTAGGGAAACTTTAAAAAGTAGGATATCATATGGAGAAGGCAATGGCACCCCACACCAGTACTCCTGCCTGGGAAATCCCAAGGGCGGAGGAGCCTGGTAGGCTGCAGTCCATGGGGTCGCGAAGAGTTGGACACGACTGAGCGACTTCACTTTCACTTTTCACTTTCATGCATTGGAGAAGGAAATGGCAATCCACTCCAGTGTTCTTGCCTGGAGAATCCCAGGGACGGGGGAGCCTGGTGGGCTGCTGTCTATGGGGTCGCACAGAGTCGGACATGATTGAAGTGACTTAGCAGCAGCAGAATATCATAGCAGTGGCCATTTCTCAGAGTTTTCCCTGTAGCATTTTAAGACTGTCAAAAAGTAATTCTGAGAATGCACTGTATTAGTTAATCAGTGTATTGAGAAAATATAAGAAAAACTACTGCTACATGCAACAATATAGATTAATCTCTGAACATAGCTTCATTGAGTTACACAAGCCCATTCGCCACAACAAGACAGTGATTCATGAAGGGACTTAAGCAAAATAAGACAGACACAAAAAGGTATGCACCATATGATTCTTTTTATATAAAGTTCATGAACAGAAAACTGGTATGTGGTGGTAGAAGTCAGAATATAGTTAGCTCTGTAGCAATGGTAATTAATAGGAAAGGCCATGAGAGAGCTTTCTGGAGGAGTAAAACTATTCTATAACTTGATCTGTGTGTTGGGCACCTGAGTACATAAATATAAAAAGTTTATCTAGCTGTTCACTTAAGATTTATACATTTTACTGTATGTAGGTTATACTTCAAAAAAGACTTTAAAAATGTATTTTTAAAAAAAGTAATTCTGATTGCCCCCCAAAGAATTTCAAACTACATTCTAGTTTCCTTCAACTTAGCACAATGCCTGCAACATAATAGGAAAACAGTAAATAGCTGTTAAATGAATGAAATAAATTATGTAATGATGCTACGAATGACCTCATCACTCATTACCATGTGTTAGCATCTTTTCTAAAATCCAATTTCTCCTTCTCTCATTAGATAATGTGTTGATGACCACAGAAGGCCATAGTCATTACTTTTGTTCAGTTTAATTAAGGGAATTTGGATTGTGTATCTCCTATGTTTTAAGTATTTTAAATACTATTTTAGTCAGTGTGAGGTATGAAATCATAAATCATATGAAATCATAAGAATAAACTATTCTTAACCATCAAGTTCTTACAACACAGTCCCGTCTTTTAAATAGCACTTAATCTATGAATCTTAAATGGAAAGCTCCTCTCCTTTGAATACATAAGAAAAAAGTTGTAAACTGAACAGTGGGTTTAAAAATCATTGTTCCCCAAAGCGACTGATCAATGTACAGCTACTTTAAAAAATTAGCACAATGCTAGACATCATTAGTAAGGAAATGCTGAGTAAGAACAAGGATTTGCGTATCAGTTGGGCTAGGTGGGTGCTGGTGACGAGGAATCACAACAGTGAGAAGAGAACATCTGCTCCAGTTCTCTGATAAACACTGATCCTCAAAGACTAGCAACTTTGGAAACAATAGGGAACAATACCATGGAGGTCATGATAGCCACTTTGACCAGTGGCTGGAGTAACAGCCACCATTCTTAGAACCCACCTAATTAAACCAGCAACACCAGAATAAACAATAGTACATGAAATTTTCACAAGCGTGGATTCAGAAGAACTGGATAAAAGGATATTGTTCTTCATACAGGCAGGACTCAACATAGGAAAACTACTGAATCAAGATGAGATAGTAACCGAGATGATGACCTATAAATTAACAGTTGGACAATATATGATGAAGCTCTATAAATGATTTTGTTGGCTTCTTTTTCTGCCCTTTTGGTGTCAACACTGACAATACTGAAGCTGCTGTTAGAGTATATTTTGAACAAGATGTATCTGACCCTAGATCCTGTGTCTTTTGCTCAGTTAATATTCGTGGATGAAGTGAGACAGGAAATGTTCTGAGAATAGAAAAGGGTGGCTTGGTATTATCCCTTCTCCTATTAGCTCCCAAAGCCTCTCCAGAAAGGTCAAACTACATCTTTTACTTTCTACCATTGTTCTTGAACATTAAAATCTTCAATGTGGGGATGACAGAGCAATGGAAGAGCATCTGTCAAAGGCAAAGGTATCTACAGTGACTTCTTTTCTGGCCCAAGGATGGCAAAGACATCTGGGGAAATGAGCCAACAGATCAACAAGGCTCCCAATCATTCTTAAGTCAGTACTGCAATTAATTTACTATCAGAAATCACCAAAATATTTATAGCTGTTTTTCCAAAGCTTAACGCATAAGAAAGCAGTTAAATATATCACCAATGTCAATTACCATAATTTGCGTTAATAGAGAGGAAGTAATTTTAAGATTTCATAGCCAAAGATCACAGACTGCTGACTATGTTCTACACTATAGTTTCAAAGTATTTCTTCAGCAATGTACCAGGAGGATGAAGTAGCTCATATGAGTTTTAGAATTTATGACTGATTAACTTGGCTAGTTACCAAGCTTCTAAGGAGATCAGTTTCAAGGATGTGAGTACCATAATGAACCTGGATAATATACTTGACCTCAGTGAGACTTAGCCATAAGATAACAGTAATACAAATCCTTTTCACTTCTTCTGGACTTTTTGGATGTCACTTTCAACTGTATATAACCCTTTCATTCCAACACACTGACCCTCACAGAGTCAACCACCTCAAAACTATGATTACAAGGGAGGCTAGATGAGCTTAGTACCAATCCTCGCCTTTATCATGAAAGCATTTCAAAACCATCTTTCTGTACAGAGACAGTGTTCTGGGCTGGAAGGAAAAGTTCTCTCCTAATTGAAACAATGGAGTTAATTAGTGAGGAAAAAATACAATTCCCCAAATTAGGCACTGGCAAGAACATTTTGATTTAGGATTGCCAAGAAATTCTTCCTGGTCACAGAAAGGCCATTTCTACATCAGCAAAGCAAAATGTACCTTGGCAATAGCTCCACAGAGTAGTGACAATAGAAGTATTTTCTCAAGACATCAAGCCACACATTGGAGCATTAAAAACAAAATTACCAAAATTTAAAAAATAATCCCTTTTTGCACACACATATACTTCACTTTATCACAGAAACATGTGATAAAGTGGAAATCAAATCACTTGATAAAGTGGAAATCAAATCACTTGATTTCCACTTTATCACATGTTTCTCAGATAAAGTGAAGTATATGTGTGTGCAAAAAGGGATTTTTTTTGGTAATTTTGTTTTTAACACTGGCTATATAAGCCATCATTATGTTTCCCTGAGAGGTCAGTTGGAGAGAGCTCAAAGAATCCACCTGCAATGCAGGAGACCCTGGTCCAATTCCTGGGTTGGGAAGATCTGCAGAAGAAGGGATAGGCTACCCACTTCAGTATTCTTGGGCTTCCCTTGTGGCTCAGCTGGTAAAGAATCCACCTGCAATGTGAGAGACCTGGGTTCGATCCCTGGTTTGGGAAGATCCCCTGGAGAAGGGAAAGGCTACCCACTCCAGTATTCTGGCTTGGAAAATTCCATGGATTACAGTCCACAGGGTCACAAAGACTCTGACACGATTGAGCGACTTTCACTTAAGCCATCATTATGCCATATGAAGTCACTGGTACACTCTCACCAGTAACTCCTTTTGAAAAACAAAAGCACCACCTTACTAGCTTTGGTTTTCCAAAAGGATCTTATCTTAAAGTAATGAGGACAGAGACGGGGATGATTCTCAACAGCTGTTTGGTGATAGCAGTGAAGCAGGAGTTAGTGGCTAGATGATGGTGACTTTACAATTAACACTTTCTAGTCCTATAGAGTTAAATTGAAGAAAGTAGGGAAAACCACTAGACCATTCAGGTACGACCTAAATCAAATCCCTACAATTATACAGTGGAAGTGACAAATATTCAAGGGATTAGATCTGATAGAGAGAGTGCCTGATGAACTATGGATGGAGGTTCATGACATTGTTCAGGGGACAGGGATCAAGATGATCCCCATGGAAAAGAAATGTGAAAAAACAAAATGGCTGTCTGGGGAAGCCTTACAAACAGCTGTGAAAAGAAGAGAAGCCAAAAGCAAAGGAGAAAAGAAAAGATATAAGCATCTGAATGCAGAGTTCCAAAGAATAGCAAGAAGAGATAAGAAAGCCTTCCTCAGCGATTAATGCAAAGAAATTGAGGAAAACAACAGAATGGGAAATACTAGAGATCTCTCCAAGAAAATTAGAGATACCAAGGGAACATTTCATGCAAAGATGGGCTCGATAAAGGACAGAAATGGTATGGACCTAAACAGAAGCAGAAGATATTAAGAAGAGGTGGCAAGACTACACAGAAGAACTGTACAAAACAGATCTTCACAACCCAGATAATCACAATAGTGTGATCAGTCACCTAGAGCCAGACATCCTGGAATGTGAAGTCAAGTGGGTCTTAGGAAGCATCACTACAAACAAAGCTAGTGGAGGTGATGGAATACCAGTTGAGCTCTTTCCACTCCTGAAAGATGATGCTATGAAAGTGCTACACTCAATATGCCAGCAAATTTAGAAAACTCAGCAGTGGCCACAGGACTGGAAAAGGTCAGTTTTCATTCCAATCCCAAAGAAAGGCAATGCCAAAGAATGCTCGAACTACCACACAATTGCACTCATCTCACATACTAGTAAAGTAATGCTCAAAATTCTCCAAGCCAGGCTTCAGCAATACGTGAACCATGAACCTCCAGATGTTCAAGCTGGTTTTAGAAAAGGCAGAGGAACCAGAGATCAACTTGCCAACATCCACTGGATCATGGAAAAAGCAAGAGAGTTCCAGAAAAATATCTATTTCTGCTTTACTGACTATGCCAAAGCCTTTGACTGTGTGGATCACAATAAACTGTGGAAAATTCTGAGAGAGATGGAAATACCATACCACCTGACCTGCCTCTTGAGAAATCTTATGCAGGTCAGGAAGCAACAGTTAGAACTGGGCATGGAACAACAGCCTGGGTCCAAATCGGAAAAGGAGTACGTCAAGGCTGTATATTGTCACCCTGCTTATTTAACTTATATGCAGAGTACATCATGAGAAATGCTGGCCTGGAAGAAACACAAGCTGGAATCAAGATTGCTGGGAGAAATATCAATAATCTCAGATATGCAGATGACACCACCCTTATGGCAGAAAGTGAAGAGGAACTAAAAAGCCTCTTAATGAAAATGAAGGAAGAGAGTGAAAAGGTTGGCTTAAAGCTGAACATTCAGAAAATGAAGATCATGGCATCTGGTCCCATCACTTCATGAGAAATAGATGGGGGAACAGTGGAAACAGTGTCAGACTTTACATTTGGGGGCTCCAAAATCGCTGCAGATGGTGACTGCAGCCATGAAATTAAAAGACGCTTACTCTTTGGAAGAAAAGTTATGACCAACCTAGATAGCATATTGAAAGAGCAGCGACATTACTTTGCCAACAAAGGTCCGTCTAGTCAAGGCTATGGTTTTTCCAGTGGTCATGTATGGATGTGAGAGTTGGACTGTGAAGAAAGCTGAGTGCCTAAGAATTGATGCTTTTGAACTGTGGTGTTGGAGAAGACTCTTGAGAGTCCCTTGGACTGCAAGGAGATCCAACCAGTCCATGCTAAAGGAGATCAGTCCTGGGTGTTCATTGGAAGGAATGATGCTGAAGCTGAAACTCCAATACTTTGGCCACCTCATGCGAAGAGTTGACTCACTGGAAAAGACCCTGATGCTGGGAGGGACTGGGGGCAGGAGGAGAAGGGGATGACAGAGGATGAGATAGCTGGATGGCATCACCGACTTGATGGATGTGAGTCTGAGTGAACTCCGGGAGTTGGTGATGGACAGGGAGGCCTGGCGTGCTACAATTCATGGGGTTGCAAAGAGTCAGACACGACTGAGCAACTGAACTGAACTGAGTCCTATAGTATTTGTGGGCAATGTGTTACACTTGAGAGATACAAGAGAGATGGATTCACTGAAGAAAGTCAATGGACCATCCAGTTAGGGACTGAGGGTCAGGCTCTCAGGTGGCACAGTTGTACAGAATCTGCCTGCCAATGCAGGAGACACAAGAGACACAGATTCCATCCCTGAGTAGGGAAGATCCCCTGGAGGAGGAAATGGCAACCCCCTCCAGTGTTGTTGCCTGGGAAAATCCATAGACAGAGGAGCCTGGAGGCCTACAGTTCATAGGGTTGCAAAGAGTTGGACATGACTGAGCATTCACACATACACACACACATCAATAAAGTAGGAATATCATACAACAATATATAATCAGTATTAGTCCACGATATGAAGATCGTGAATCAAATATTCCCCAACTCTTTTTAAAGTAGGAACCCCTTTCTTTTTTTTTTTTGACTTAAAGGAACCCCTTTCTTATTTTCCTCATCTTATAAATAATTATAGGGAAAAGGGGAAGAAAGAGCTAGAACACTATCTATTATAATCAAATGTGTAAGGCTTGGAGCACAATCAGATTTTGGAAAATCTTCCCATGGGAGCTTATGAAAGAGCACAATGGAGAATGGAAAAGACTGATAAGTGGGAGGAACCGGAGGAAGAGTCACATGGGGCTTGCCTACCTCGTGTCTTGCCCAAGTCTTACTCATGAGGCCAGAAGGATGAACAGAGAAGCACTGACTTCACTGACTACAGAGGCAGGAAGAGGTTGCCTGGAAGGCTTGCAGGCTGCATAGCTAAAGAAAGCAAGAACCAAAGCCAGGCCAAGTGAGGCTCAGTTTCAAGGGATGGGGGTCATGAAGCAGGAATCTGGTGATGTCAGAACCAGAGATGCTAAAAGCAAGGCGAATGAGGCAACTGAATTCAAACATGAGATCCCCAACAATGTCAGGGTACAAGGAGGACAATCCCTGCTGTGGGCACAGTCCAGGAGGCACAATCCGCCACCCCCCCCACCCCTACCCCCATGTAAGCTTTGCAGCCTTTGTGTACAGATCACATATTCAGGAATAGAGGAGCACTGAACAACCAGAAGGAGGCAGTCTGCAAAGAGCACAGGCAGAATAAAACATTTGAAAAACAAATTCATGGACCTCCTTGATGGTCCAGTGGTTTCCAAAGCAGGAGGCTCAGGTTCTATCCTGGTCAAGGAATGAGATCCCACACGCTGCAACTAAGACTTGATACAGACAAATAAACTAAAAAATTTTTGAATAAAAATAAAATCAACAGCTAATGTAACTAGGTTTCACCTAGCAGGACATTTTGAAATAAAAATGTTTTCACTAGTCAGTTAATCTTTTTCTAGCCCTTTAAAAGATTTTTTCATTGTTATCTAGATTGATGTCATTTTATGATGTCGTAAAAGGACTTACTTTCTTAACCTACCCTCCATGGGAACCAGAATATATGGATAACCATATGAACTGTATTTCAAAAATATCATTTAGGACAGCCAAAGGACAGCCAAATACAAGGCAACAACTGAGCCAGATACAGCTGTCTGCTGAAGTGGGCTCATCCTCTAACCTCACCTCTGTCTCATGGTGCTACCATTTTCGTGTAGAATTACTCCATTTTATTCATGCACTTTCTGCATCCTCTCCACAAAAATTTCAACTACGAACCAGTTTCTAGCTTCTCATTTAAAGCTACCAGAGAATATTTGATGTAACCTAAGTTACCTGATTAACCCTATCCTACCTTCATTTTTTACGTGAAAACCAGACTCTGATGCAGGGTTAAACACAAAGGGCAAGGACAGAATCTAGAAAACAGATTAGGAGACTTCCAGCTCATCACACCCAACTTGGAGTTATTTGTCTTTTTGAAATGGATTTTACAGAATTTCTAACACTTGCACAGAAATCATCAAATATGTCAAAAGTGATTGAATTTGACACATTCAGTGCCAGTTATTAAAGTTAATGCTGAACATAACTTCATCATAAAGTAAAATCACATTTGTTTGTTTCAAGTATCTAGGCTCTTCGATTTAACATATATTGAACATTTACTATGTATCTGACTCTGATAGGCACTGGGAGCATAAATATGAATAAACAGGATAAGACTGTTCCCATCCTTGAAGCACTCCCAATCAAGTACAGGGAGTTGGATCCATAAACCACTGACTAAAACACAATATAAACCTATTTTTATGGAATTTTTTAAAAGGCATATATATATATATATATATAAAACAGATAAAGAAGCAACTTTTGAATTCTGCTGTCTGCATGGAAGAAAGAAAACTACAGGAAAGGAAAAAAAAGTCTGTGCTACTGTTAAATTATTTCATCATGAGTTCTATCAGACTGAATCATTTCCATTTATTTAATGGTCCTAAAAGTCTTTACAATGCAGAGAATGGACTTGTGGACACAGTGGGGGAAGGAGAGGGTGTGACAAACAGAGGCAGTAACTGATACATACACACTACCATGTGTAAAACAGACAGCTAGCTAGTGGGAAGCAGCTGTGTAGCACAGGGAGCTCAGCTCAGTGTTCCATGACCACCTAGAGGGGTGGGATCGGGGGGTGGGATGAGGCAGAGGGAGGGGATATATGTGTCCATATAGCTGATGCGCATTGTTGTATAGCAGAAATCAACACAACATTGTACAGCAATTATCCTCCAATTAAAAAAAAAAATAAAAAAGGAATCTTTACACACTGTATTACTCTATACATCGCACTTTTAATCAGTTATCCTGTCTTAAGGTCATAGCAGCCTTCTGGGTGGGGTAGTTGGAAGGTTATGCCCATTTTCTAGACAAGGCTACAATCAGGAGACAGGGATGAACTGCAGTTAGGGAAGCAAATAAATTAAGAATGAAACAGTGCTGATTCTTCCTAATTCAGTCTCTCTCTGAGTTTCCCTTGGAAAAGGGGGAAGGAGGAAAGCAAAACCCTGAGAGTGCAGACTCTGTAAGCTGTGAGAACAGACTCCCTCTGCTATGGTAGAACATCAAACCAGTCCTCACCCAGCCCAACTTCCGTTAAATCCTTCCTGCCGCCCTGGGTTTTAAATTATTTAAATAATTAACAGGCTCTATAGATGTAATGCTGTGAACGGCCTTGTGATCTGGGAAGACAGTTACACCTTTGGAGATCTTTAGCAAATAAACTGAAAACTCGGCTGTGTGAATTTTCTCTCTGCCATAATTAGCAGCAGATGGACGACTTTTATGGAGCCACCTGTCAGCAGGAAGACTCTCCTTTCAGTTTCTAGTTTCTAGAAGGAGCGGGATTAAAATAGACCAGTGCCGTTTGCTTCAAGTACTCTTAAGGGTCCCAGATGTAATCGGATCTGCCAGAGACTGACAGGACTCTCCCAGTAGCACTGGCTCACCTGAGAGGCAGGAGGCAGGAATAAGACAGAACATTACTTCTCAGCAAGTTTGGGCAGCTGATCATTTCCGAAAACTTGGAGAGCAAACCGGGAGCCAGGCTGCGCTGAAACGTTCCATTTTACTAACCTTTTTATCCAATTTGAAAATACAAATAGAGCTCTCAGGGTGTAATTAGCAGCAATGACTCTTAATACCTGCTTTCCAAATTTGACCTTAATGGACATTCATTAAAATGGGCTCTGACTTCATAGCCTGCGTTAGCAGAAAATGGAAAAGTCCATCTATCACTGTCAGCTCCCATTTTCTGCGTAATCATTCCTGGAAGAAAGAGGCCTGCTAGTGTGCACAGGGGTGGTGGATGGAGCTGAAAAGGAATTGCAAAGAGCTATGCCAAGAGCTGGTGCCTGAAGAGAGGCGTGGCCGGGAATCCTGGCCGGAAGTAAGGGACCTGGGTGCGAGATTTTGCTTCACCTCGGCCTTGCCCTGGGAGCTGAGCCACTGCCTACATCTCTGCTTTTAGCACATCTATTTTTTAAAAAGGGTAAGAATGCCACGCCTGCTGCATAAGGCTTTGCGAGCATCAGAACAATGTATGTGAAAAACTGACTCTAAAAGCACAGACTGCTATGTCATTGCAAAGACTGATTTTTGTTTTTGTTTTTAAGAATGGCAGCATCGATGATAATGGCAGGGGTAGGGGTGGGGAAGTACAGCAATTCTAGGTTAAGTCTCCTCAGTGGGGAGGCGCTGATCTATGCAGAATCAATTTGGGGTGGTTTCCTTTTTGATAGTAGTGAATAAAGCAATGGTCCGAGATAGCTGAGGGGTTGTGCAAGATGGAGAGTTTGGAGGGGAGGTGTACTTTTCCTGAGAGTTCGGGTAAGAGGAAATGCCGGACCTGGACACCGGAACATCAAGGGGGACCTAAGTGACTGATGGATAAGGGCCCTGGACCAGGAGCCAGAAGATGGGGGACCTTGCCAGGCTCTGACAGTCAGTCATTGTCACTTTCCCAGGCTGTGGCCTCCTGACTTCCTGATATCAACTGAGATCAATAGCAGGATGCTTCGCTGGACAGAGACAGGGCTAAGGGCTGCAGGAAAACTGAGGAAGTTTGAGACAAATCAGTTTGTACTTTAAATTGGCCCCAGAAGAAGGTACTTAAGGCAGGTACTGACATGGTGCTTCATAACCACTCACTCCTTCTGCCCACAGCCTTCCTGATTCCTTGTGTCAATAGAGAATTAAGGTCCACAAGAACAAGAGGTTCCCCTGGGAGTGTGAAAGAGGTAAAAGTTGGATAAATTAAAGGGAAAACAACTCTACACAGTGGGTGGTCAAATACAGGAGCTAAAATACTGAAGTGTAGATGGAGCATCTAAATTCACCTAAAAATCTCCAGGGTGGATTTTTCATCCAATTTCATTTGGATAATTGAAGAGCCATCTGTTCCAAGTCACTCTGCTCGAACCTTATCTGATGTGAGATTTGTTTGAAGCTCTGATCCTCTCTTCGGCCTCTCCCAACAGAGTTTCAGCCTCTACTCACTGAGCACTTA
This sequence comes from Oryx dammah, assembly GCF_014754425.2. NCBI lineage: Eukaryota > Metazoa > Chordata > Mammalia > Artiodactyla > Bovidae > Oryx > Oryx dammah. The sequence continues at coordinate 54,175,918 of NW_024070210.1, forward strand.
GTATCAGGCCCTGTCCCTCATGTTTTCATGAACTTCCCTGACTCTAATCTTCTTAACAAAACCATAAGGAAACTGTTTATGGCTCTAGTATTACACAGGAGGGAAGTGGGGCTCAAACAAGCTAAGTAACTTAACCAGAACCAAAAGTCAGGAATTGGAGCTAGCTACCCTGGGTGGCAATCCAATTCTTCTTCTATCACTGCACGGGTGATTTCAGCAAAACCTAGGTCTTTCTTCTAAATGGCCAATTTTGACAGCAAAGCCATTTCTTATATTTGCTGACATGCAATGGTTTTCATCAATTGCTTGGTCACTGTACACAGTTCAATGTAGTTTTCTATCACTTAAAGACAATGTTATTTTGTAAATATTTTGGTCATCTGATGTTCTAACAATCACTGTCGCGTCCCCAGGGCTTAGCATTAAAAGGAACACGTATAAATGTTTGATGAATGAATGAGTGATGGGAAGAGATTTAAACTACAAGGTTGCCCAGGCAGCTAGACTGGCACCCTGGTACAGGCTGAGAAGAATGAGGACTCAGATACGTTCTGTTCTGGTAGCTGGCTACTTACGAGGCCCTTAGAGGGTGTGCTATAGCTGTGGTATGGGCCTCTGGCCTCTCTGAGCCAGGTCAGAGAAAAACGAAAACGTCATATTGCCAGGGCACTGGTGAACTCATGCAAAGGCCATTGTTTGCCTCCCAACTCCTTATGATGGGGATACATGTCCTTAAACGATAGGCTTTTTTTTTTTTCAGTTGGCATACTGTGTTCCTTTCAGCTTAATGACAACTTCAGTTTACAAAAGAGCAGTGCCAAGTCCAGGCTCAAACATCTTTGTGTAATGGCAGCATTTAAAGATGCCAAACACAGTCCAGAATCCTGTCCCTTAATTGATTACATTTGTTGTCACAGAAGAAAAGAAGGAAGCAGCATTTACTGAATGCTTACCATGGGTCAGGAAACTCATATGCTTTTTGTTCTCATGTAATCCTGGGAGGGAGACATTATTATCATCTTTATTTTAGAGATGAGACAGTTGGGACCTGGAAATGTTATCTAGCTTGACCAAGATCGCTCATCAGTGAGTGGTGGATATAGGATTCAAACCCTGATCAGACACCACAGCAGACACCTCATCCAAATTCCAAGATGCCTGCCTCTGTGGCTCAGATGCCAAAAGAGAACAGGAAGTGTTCCCGCACCCTGTATACTCCCATGACATACTACTTCACTATCCCTTCATGGGAGAATCTGTCTCCACTTAGAAGATACCACCTCTGATCTCTCCCGCTCCCTGCTCCTTAGAAAGAGAGCAGGGATTAGGGAAGGTTGAATTGAAGAAGAATAAAAGGAATATCAGGTTCCCATAGGTCATGTACTAGGTTCAGAACCAAATGCCGAGCAGAATGATCCAGACTCTCTGCTAACAACAGTGCTACCCTGGAAACGACTGCATCACCCCTGGCCTTAATGTAGTCACCTGTGAGGGGTGGGGCATGGGTGGTGATGTTCAGAGCTTCTCTGCTTCCCTCCCAATCCCCAATACTGGGGAGAATACCCCATTTTTAAGATAGAGAAGCAGGTGAGGAACTTCAGTATTCATAGTGCTTGCTAAGCTAATGTTTCCCTTGAAAAGTGTGAGGGTGTCTTCCCATCTGGTCACCCTACTACACCACTTGCCACTTCTGAACCTAAAACTGACAGCCCTGATCAAAGGTCCGGCTTCAACTCCCCACTTGGAGGAGGGAGAAGGTAATGACAAATGACAGCATGACTGGAGAAAGCGGAGGGCTTCAGGCCCAGGCTCTTCTGATAAACGGAGGGAAGTAAGGCTTCCCAGATGGCTCAGCAGGTAAAGAATCTGCCTCCAGTGCAGGAGATGTGGGTTTGATCTTCCCTGGGTTGGGAAGATCCTCTGAAGGAGGAAATCGCGACCCACTTCAGTATTCTTGCCAGGAGAATCGCATGGACTAAGGAGCCTAGTAGGTTGCCATCTATTGGGCTGCAAAGAATCAGACACAGCTGAAGCGACTGAACACACACACACCAAGGCAGCAAAGACTGAAGCCAGGCAGATGACTTCTATCTCTTGTCCAACGTGCGGGGCTTGTATGACGGGTTCAGAGCCTTGGGTAGGGTCTCCACTGAGATATCAGTTACTTTAGGATAAGAAACCCGCACCCTGTACACTCCCATGACATACTACTTCACTATCCCCTCATGGGAGAATCTGTCCCCACTTAGAAGATGCCACCTCTGATCTCTCCCGCTCCCTGCTCCTTAGAAAGTCATGGGCAACACTTTCATAATCTCACCCAGACTTGAAAATGACGTTGTATTGTATCTGCCACTACAGTTTTGGCCAACTCAGATCTCTGCATTGAAAATTTTCTGCTCAGCCTCCAAAAAGGAAAAAAAAAGATAAGGTCTTGAAAAGCCAGTCGGCTACTTTCTTCCAAATCACATCTGAAGGAAATTGAGATGAGGCGTTACCTTGTCACTGGCCTTCTGCCAAGAGAAGCTGACTGAGGAAGCAAATCAGACATCTCTCTTGGAAGAGGCTGTGCTCGGGTGGATACTCGCCACCTGCTGATGCCCACAGCCTCTCATCCCGGGCAGCATCCCCCGAGGAGACGCTTCCCCTGGATTTCCTGGAGCTTCGGGGGAGCGTGCCGCCCCGTGACTGGCTCTCTCCCCTCCAGCGCTCCAAGGGTGTCCTCTGCTGTACTGTGGGGGCTGGTAATTTATCCATAAAACATGAGATTTGTGGAGCGTCTGGTGGAGAGGCAGAACGCGGGGGAGGAAGCACCGTGGGTGAAAGGGAGCATAAATAGTTAATTTGATGATGACATAGAACGACTCTGCTTGCTGTTTGAGATAAAAAAGCTGCAGTGAGTTCAGAAAATACTAAAACAGGGCCTCATACAGGCATTTCATTTAGATTTAATAAGACTGATTATTAAGAGCATATTTCATGACGATTAAGAATTCTGACAGTCTCCCATCCACCAACTTTAATGTGCACCACAAAAATTAAAATACTTATTTATACAGCTAAAGTGCTAATAAGTTCATTTTGAGAAATTCTCTGCTGAGGACTTGCACAGGCTTTAACTTTTTATACAGCGACTCAAGATGGTAGGATCTAGAAACCAGAGGGAAACTTGGGAGAAACTGCAGTGAAAGTCCCCCACCTCTAACTGAGCCGCACCCCCATCTCCCTCCATGGCTTGATGAACACTCTTGGCGCTGGCACACAGAGGAAGACATCCTCGTATCTGTGAGCTGCCGCTTCATTTCCTCCATTTCCTCTAGCTCCTCAGAGCTAAGTGTACTGTTGCCTCTCGCCCCAGCTCATTCTCTTGCCTGTGATCTGCTCCTGAGCTGATCTGAGTTGGGAGCAAGAAGAACTGATATACCTCACTCCCTACTGTAGGAAACTTCTAGAAGAGATGATCTCTGCATGCCCCATCATTAGACTACCTCCTTGCAAGAAGCCTGTCTTGCTGCCCCCACTATTCCATGTGCAAGACACAAGCCATGAGGTTTGTGATAGCCCTTGGCATCTCTGGAGCGAGCCTGGTCTGCGAGACTGGCCTCTGCCTCAGTCCTCACCCAAGGATCCAGCTGGCTTCCTTGACTCACTCCCAGCTTGAGGCACTACCCTGAACCACAGCTCCCTGACTGAGACATCAATTCCTGATGTCTTCCCTCCCCGAGAGGCTGACTCTGCATCCCCTGGGGTCCCCAAGCACCAGCTGGGCCCTGCCAGAAATGGGCAAATCTGCACCCATATCTTTAGGCAGGGACTGAGAGGGAGACGCTGAACTCGTACAGGCCAGGGTGTGAATACCAGCCCTGCCCCTGTGGACTATGAAGGGAAAGTTCCTGAACCTCTCTGAATCTCAAAGTCTCCTTTGAAGAATAATGCCAAGCTCACAAGGCTGTTGTGAGACTTAGAGAAGATAATGTCAGTAAAAATGCTTAGCACAGAGCTGCCTGATATGCGTACAATAAGCATTCCACCGATGATACAAGAATACTGGAGTGGGTAACCTATCCCTTCTCCAGTGGATCTTCCTGACCCAGGAACCGAATTGAGGTCTCCTGCATTGTAGGCAGATTCTTCGCCAGCTGAGCTACCAGGGAAGCACCTACTGTTCCTACTAATGATATTATTTATCAGTGACAATGATGGGACTTCCCTGGTGATAAAGAGTGGTAAAGAATCTACCTGTCAATGCAGGAGACACGGATTCGATCCCTGATCCAGGAAGATTCCACATGCCACGGAGCAACTAAACCTGTGCGCCACAACAGCTGAACCTGTGCTCTAGAGCCCATGCTCCCCAACAAGAGAAGCCACCGCAACGAGAAATCCACACACCGTAACCAAGAGTAGCCCGGCTTGCTTCAACTAGAGAAAACCTGAGTGCAGCAATGAAGTCCCAGTGCAGCCAAAAATAAATGAATAAAACTTTTTTTAAAATGGCAATGATGAATTCCAATCCTATCCTGCCTTGCTGAGCGTTCACTGTTCTGGCTTATGCTGAGAAAATTTCGGATTTGAAACCATTTCTCCAGTCACCATCAGCCCCATCCTAGTTTTCTGCCAGCTTTTACCATGGCCATGTCACCTGGGTCTCAGCATGCTTTCCTCCTGGATTCTTTCCCCAGTCTGCAAATCCTGTGCCCCAGTATGGGCTCAAACCTCTTGACTTTCCTGTAGTACCTCACAGAGTAAAAGCTCAATACAGCTTGACTGTCGACAGAGAGTGTCTGATATGGGCTTTCATCTCATAGCCCTGGCCCCAGGTGAGCTACAGTGCAGCCCTCTGCTAAATGCTCTCCTCCTTTTCTGCATCTGTTTCCTGCTTCTTCTATACCCGACATAGTTCTTCCCTATATCCCTTTTGCCTGCATCTCTGCCTTTGCTCATCGATGCTCTCTTCAGGTGTGGCTGAGCCCAGCTGGTGGCATCCAGGACTAAAGTGGGTTGATAGGTGCCCCCACCAAAGATATATCTATGTCTTAACCTCCAGAACCTGTAAATGTGACCTTACTTGGAGAAAGATCACTGATGCAATTTACTTAAGTGAAAGGGAAAATGTTAGTCAATCAGTCTAACTCTTTGCAACCCCATGAACTGTAGCCTGCCAGGCTCCTCTTTCCAGAGAATTTTCCAGGCAAGAATACTGGAGTGGGTAGCTATTCCCTTCTCCAGGGGATCTTCTTGCAATGAGATTATTCTAAACTTAGGCCCTAAATCCAAGGAAGAGAAAAGGATATCTGCCACCCAAAATACAGGTGAGAAAGCCATGTGGAGACAGAAGCAGAGGCTGGAAATGAGCAGCCACAGCCCAGGAACACTAAAACCACCAGAAACTGGAAGGGGCAAGGAAGGGTCCTCCCCGAGAGCCTCCAGAGAGAGCACAGCCCTGCTGACACCTTGATCTCAGACTTCTGGACAACACAACTAGGTGGGAATAAACTTCTTTTATCTTAAATCACGCAGTTGGCAGTAATTTGCTACAACAGCTCTAGGAAAGTAATAAAGGAGCTTAAAGAAAAAAAAAAATACTGGCCAACAGCTAGAAGCTGTGGCTCCATGCAGCTGTGGAACATCCAATCTCCCAGCTCACAAGGCATCTAAGGGAACACCGTGGATAACAAGTGAGCAGGGTCAGAGGGCAGGGAACCCTGCTCGCGATCTTGACTCTGGAGAGGAGAGTCAGGCAATGACCCATCTGCACACCATGCAAATAAGCCTCCTCATGGCCAACGTGGAGCAGAACTTTTAAACCTTAAGACTTGTGGTCTGTGACACTCTTGCTCCAGCCCACAAGTGTCCAAGTGGGGGCTGGTTGCAGAGACAGCAGCAAAGTTCAGGTTTGGAGTCCCATACCCAGGCTTCTACTCTCTGCTAAACCACTTGGTAGCTGTGTGAATCTGGGCAAATAATTTCAGCTCTCTGTACTTTGGTTCCCTCATCTGTAAAATGAGACAGTAAATATCTTCCTTGAAAGTTAAAGGTTAGAAATAGAAAAGGACCTACTCTTCCATAGGTACCTATAGACATTGAATAAGAAATAGATTTTATTGTATTATTATACAATGTAATAGATAATAATATGGGCTTCCCTCATAGCTCAGTTGGTAAGAATCCGCCTTCAATTCAGGAGATCCTGGTTCAATTCCTGGGTTGGGAAGATCTGCTGGAGAAGGGCTGGCTACCCATTCCAGTATTCTGGCCTACTCTTCTATAGGTACCTATAGGCATCAAATAAGAAATGGGTTTTATTAGATTATTATACAATGTAATATATAATAATATAATAAATAACAATATAATATTTATATTAATTGTATTTTCAGGGGTAGGAAGTCCTATAAATTCCTGTCCCCCTTTCTTACTCCAAGGAGAAACTAGAGAAGATGGTAACTGAAAAAGTGTATTAATTCTATATTAAGCATTTCGGAAGAAGGTTTTTGTGGACTTCACCTATGGACATTATCAAGAGCCATAGAATCATGGAATATGTGGTACCAGAAGGGTCTTTAGCAACTATTTAATAATTCAGGTCCTTTAGTGTATAGAGGAGGAAACTGAGGCTCAGGAGAAGGAAGTTGCCCAAGTCATTCAGTGGCTCTTCATAACGAGCTGGTGTTAGCAGCTGGGCCCCCTGACCCCCTGTCCTAACCTCACTTTATTTCATCAGTAGTGGTCATGCCACAGCCACTGGGCACAGCTTTCTCTCTCCTGAGGTTGGAGGGAGCCTCTGTCAGACAAGTTAAGGCCATGTTAACACAAAAATTCAACTGTGTGAGCTGACATCCAAAAATCCGTTTAAGACTTGCTTAAAGGGAAGTTGAAAATTTCTTCTGAAACATACCTACTATACATTCATCAGAGGCAGGAAATTGTTGTTCCCTCATAAGTTATACCAAAGACTATTGTGGGTGAATTAGCTGGGTTTCATCTTTTTAAATGTCAGCCCAGATGACCCATATCTGTGTAGGCATGTGAATATAAGGTTATAACAACATTTGAAAGGATCCGAAAAAAGTGTTTTTGCCACAGTTAAAGTGTGATCAAAACATATCATTTCAGAAGTCACAATATTTATCATTTTAATATTAATAGCACCATTTTGCATAAAGCACCATACAAGGAACAATTCTATTAGGACTATAAAGATTCCCAGGCTAGAAAAAAAAGGGGTAAAATATTCAGAATATGTCAGAGAGAGAGAATCAGCAGTGTCACTAACACAGAATCCAATTTCTTTTCTTTACAGATATTTAAGGCAACCATGCATTCCCAGAGATAGGGACAGCAATCGACAAGGAATAGGAGCAATTTATTTATGAGTCATCTATCCTGCAAGTCAGTAAATGAAGCTTACCCAACAAGGAACTGTGTTTTATGGCTTATGGCCCTATAAATTAAGTTTAGTGAAATCCTTCCAATATGCTTAGAACAAAAGGCTCTGAATTAGGGGCTGGTCAAGGAGAACGCGACAGGGCATTTGCCAGAGCCTGATAATGACATGCTTAAGCAGCATCTTTATATGCAGGACAAAGTGGAAATAAAAGGAAACATGGGACCAGTGAGTTGTGTTGGTGAGAAAACAGAGCATCAGTCTCAGTAGGAACAGGGCATTTTTCAGGAGGATCACAGGGTAGGTTGTGGAAAGCTCAGCTGTATGGTGAGATGGCTAGAACCACAGGTTTTAGACCCAGACTGCCCCAGGAAGAGTCACAGATTTAACATGTCTTGTCTGTGTGAGCATGGGTCAATTATTTCAGCTCTCTGCCTCAGTTTCCTCTTCTATGCAGGAGGAATAATACAAATCCCTAGCTCATAGGGTTGTTGTGAGAGTTAAATGGGATAAAGTCTGTGAAGAGTTTATGATGGTGCTCAATGCACATTAGTTATAATGGTGACTATGATGACTCAGACTTCACCTCATTTTCTACAGAGGCCAAAGGGTCAGACAACCTGCCATGAGAGCCAGCACTACGTCAGCAATGAAATCTCTCTGTTTCTAGGTTTTCACTTGTAAAATTGGAATAATGCAATGGCGTGGTACTTGGAGGCAATCAGACCTAAATTCAAATTTTAGCCCTGCCAGTTACAAGCTGCACATCTTCATCTATAAAATGAGTAACACAGCTTTATTTGCAGTGCTCTTATAAGAATGGGTCATATACTATAGGTGAGAGGCCCTGCATCTATCAGATACTCAATAAAAGCTTCTTCCCACTCTCATTCCATCTTTAGAAACCTCAAAAGGAAAAATCTTCCTCAACTCTCAATACACATATTTTTTAAATAGTATTGCACATATAAGGGCTTCCCAAGTGGTGCTAGATAAAAAACCCACTTGCCAGTGCAGGAGACATTAGAGACACAGATTCGATCCCTAGGTTGGGAAGATCTCCTGGAGGAGGACATGGCAACCCACTCCAGTATTCTTGCCTGGAGAATCCCATGGACAGAAGAGCCTGGAAGGCTAAAATTCATGGAGTAGCAAAAAGGTGGACACAACTGAAGCAACTTAGCATGCATGCACATTGCATTTATAGATAAAAATCTCAGCCATCTCAAAATAACACTTAGGACAGTTCTCCATCTTCATGTACTTCATCTTCAGAACATGTCACAGGAAGAAATACTGAGTGTGTATTTTTGCTTTGTTTTCATGGCTTATTTCTAACCTTTATTCCAATAACAAATGGGTCCTCCCATTCCCTTTACAGAAGAGTTACCTTCTTCTGCAGTGACTCAAGCATTTGGTATTTTTTAGGTGCAATCTCCAGGCTAACCCATTGCCAAACCCTAGAAGACATTGACAGTTTCTCCACAAGGAGGAAACTTAAAAGATCCAGATTATTTCAGTGAACAAAAAGTCTCAAAATGTTGCTGTCACATAAAATAGATTGTTCAAGTGCTTAGTAAAGTTTAGCTCCCATTTCCTTACTCAGGAAATTCCCTTAGTGCAGCCTTATCCATAAATGACAGCAGAAAGGAGGAGAACTTCTGGATCTCAGTGCCTCTTGTGGATTAGGATACTATTTCAGTTCTTCAGTGAACAGGAATCAAGGTGACCAACCCCAACAGAAAGTGATGGCCAAAGATGATGGCCCATGTCACAAATGGAACCAAGTAACACTTTCTACTCCAACAATATTCTGATTAGTCAAATGGCAATCCTTGGTCAAAATCCACATCTGTAAAACTAGAGATAGAAACCAAAGGCTAGAAATGACTGGGGGGCTTGTGATGGAATTATCAGGACTCAACATGCAGGTAACATCAATCAGTACCCTTTCTTAAAAACTCCAACTTCCCATCAGTTCAGTTCAGTTCAGTTCAGTCTCTCAGTCGTGTCTGACTCTTTGCTACCCCATGGACTGCAGCACGCCAGGCCTCCCTGTCCGTCACCAGCTCCCAGAGTTCACCCAAACTCATGTCCATCGAGTCGGTGATGCCATCCAGCCATCTCATCCTCTGTCGTCCCCTTCTCCTCCTGCCCCCAATCCCTCCCAGCATCAGAGTCTTTTCCAATGAGTCAAATCTTCGCATGAGGTGGCCAAAGTACTGGAGTTTCAGCTTTAGCATCATTCCTTCCAAAGAAATCCCAGGGCTGATCTCCTTCAGAATGGACTGGTTGGATCTCCTTGCAGTGCAAGGGACTCTCAAGAGTCTTCTCCAACACCACAGTTCAAAAGCATCAATTCTTCGGCGCTCAGCTTTCTTCACAGTCCAACTCTCACATCCATACATGACCACTGGAAAAACCATAGCCTTGACTAGATGGATCTTTGTTGGCAAAGGAATGTCTCTGCTTTTGAATATGCTATCTAGGTTGGTCATAACTTTCCTTCCAAGGAGTAAGCATCTTTTAATTTCATGGCTGCAATCACCATCTGCTTAAAGCTCAACATTCAGAAAACTAAGATTATGGCATCTGGGAAATAGATGGAAACAGTGGAGACTTCCCATCAGTAAAGCCTAAACGCTCCAGCAGAGCAAGCATCTCTGTTCTTCATGGTTTGGCTTCACTTAACTTTTCCCATCATCTCTCCAAAGCTCTGAAGCTTCTCTCATAACTACAGCTTACCACTCCCAGGGCACTAGGTCAGCTTCCGCTCTGCCCCGTTTTTCACCTACGCTGTTCCCATAAAGGTCTTTCCTCTTCTTTAACTACTGAGCTCCAACTCATTCCGCAAAAATCAGCTCCAAAATTACCCATTCTAAAACCTTCCCTAATCTGCTCAATCGAAATTGCTTTTCATATTCCTGTGTGAAATACCTCAATGACTTGATAAAGACCACTTAGGTTAAAGACCACAACTTAGGATAAAGACCACAACCCAACCTATCTTGCAAGACTCTCCATGGACTGGGCCAGCCTCATTTTGCATAGTGCGCTTCACCCTCTGGATTCCAGTCTCAGTGAACTTTCTTTTATATATTAATAGGCACCAGGCTATTTCCTGCCTGGGCCTGTTTACATGCTGTTCGTGGTGTCTGAGTTCCCTGTCTGCCCTTATCCTTTTCACCTAGTTAACTCTCATTTAAAAAAAAAAAAAAATCTGGTGTTATTTTCTTAGAGAGGCCTTCAGAAATCACTCTGACAAGGTCAAATGTTCCTTGTCTCTGACGTTCTTGCAAATGTTCCTTGTTTCTTATAGCTCATATCTCAGTTGTAATTTTACATTTCTGCGTGTACATGTAATATCTGACTTAATGTTAATTTCCACACTGGCCATGAATTTTGTCTGTGTTTGCTTGTCAGTGGATCCCTAGTACCTAGTATAGTGCCTGACACATGTTAGGCATACCATCAATATTTGTTAGGTGAATAAATCAAGAGACCTAAGAACACCAGTGCTAGCTCACTCTTGTAGAGCATTAGTGTTAGTACTAGTTAGCACTAACTCCAGTACAGCTGTAACAACGTAAGAACCATAATTCTTTATCATTTCCTTTTTATTGCTTATGTTATATAATAAGATGTTCATTTGTCTGAGTCCACTGGACAGAAAGATTCTGAAATTCAGGGGTTGCTTGACATCCTTTTTTTATCTTCTATCACCTCCCAATATCTAGGTCCTAGTATGGAGCATGGCACCAGCTAGAGTCTGATAAGTGCCTGCTGGAATGCAAGGAGCTTGAATTATCTGATGTTCACATTGCTTGCTCCATTTGTATAGTTGTGAAAGTCATGTCAGCCACCCCCCAGGTAACTCAGGATTTACAGTGGCATCCACAGCCCGTTTCAAGGACTCTGCATACCAAAGAAGGGAGAAGGAATCACAGAGAGGCTACAGCTCCTGAGAGCTAGAGGACCAAGCCAAATCAAAGTCCAAGTTCGACACATGAAACAGGGCACTCAAAGCCGGTGCACTGGGACAACCCAGAGTGATGGCATGGGAAGGGAGGTGGGAGGAGGGTTCAGGATGGGGGACACATGTACACCCATGGCTGATTCATGCCAATGTATGGCAAAAACCACTACAATATTGTAAAGTAATTAGCCTCCAATTAAGTTAATTTTTTAAAAAAAGTCATGCTGATGAGGCAGTACAGCAAAGTGCCTGAGACCAGTCACAGGAGCCCAGGAGGTTCATCGAAGGTTCACAGGAGGGCCCAAGCCTCTGTCCATTCACCCCTGTAGATGAACTCTGCTGGCCAGAGAGTTTAACCTGAATGTGATTTATATAATTCACAGAGACCAACACACACTCTGTGGTTTAGAACTTTCTTCCATATAAAAATGAACATATGCACACAAAATGTTATTTCTAATTTCAGGGAATTTCTGGACTCATAAAGTCTAGCCACTGTCCCTGCGTCATTCCTAACAGTCTATGGAGTACAGGTTAAGAACTCTTGATATAAAGTATAAAGAAAATGAATTCCCAAGATAGTAAAAGTTATTTGTAATATGCAAGAGTCAATTCTTATGGGGCTTCCCAGGTGACTCAGTGGTAAAGAATGGGCCTGCCAATGTAGGAGACTCAGGTTCAATCCCTGGGTTGGAAAGATCCCGTGGAGAAGGAAAGGGCACTCCAGTGTTCTTGCCCGGGAAATGCTATGAACAGAGGAGCCTGGTGGGCTACAGTACCTGCAGTAGCATAGAGTCAGACATGACTTAGCAACTAAAGAACAGCAGCAATACATGAAAAGGAGTCAAATTACCAAAGCAAACCTCCTGAGCCACACATACAGACCCCTTAGAGAGTGTTGGGTCCCATCAACACCTCCTTGGAAGGGTCTCAGTCTCACCCCAGACCCTCTGCTGGCCCATTGCATTTTTAGCAACTTTCAAATCCATGGATTTACTCTGTAGATGGAGGGCTAGAACCAAACCCTAAGCCTCCCCTCTCTCTTTCATCCTGTATTTCGCTGCAAGATTTTTTAATATTTTCTTAAAAGCAAGCATTAATTCAAAAGCATCCTCCATTATATGACTATCACAGACTCCTGACATTTTCATTTCAAATATACACTGGTCCTTGCCCATCCCAAAGTGCCACAAACAGGAAAGGGCAGCTTCTGACCCTGTCGACATCAACACAATCATCTTCGTTACCAAGTATACTAGCTGAGTGAATTTTGTACCCAAACAAAGTCCCTTCTTTTATAAATATCTCACATATATGCCCAGTGCTTTCATATCCAGCCCCTTTTAGCACTCATGAAAATCCTGTGTGAGGTTATTTGTCATTCTCTTCACTTTACTGATGAGGAAATCATGGCTAAGTGACTTACCCAAGGAGACAAAGGTGAATGTGAGGATTCTGAACTCAAATCCAGGCAAAGCCTTCTGACTCCAAACTCCCCTGCTCTTTTATTTTACCTGATTTTTAAAGCTTTTAAATGTCATTATATGAAAAAGGTATTTTGTGATACATATGTTTAGGAGAAACCAGTGACTTGACTGCAGAAATTCTCAGAGACATCATATACCAGTAGGTGCCCTGAGTCGTCGTGAAGCCTACTCGCCCCAGAGCCCTTTTAGAGCATCTCAGGGAACAAGAGGTCCTCAGAATGCATAGCAAGGGACCACTTCCCTCCGCCCTCTCCAAACATTCTTCTTCTGCAGGCTATTTCCTCTCCTCGCGTTTGGAATCCCACCTGGAAGGCCATCTGAAAGAGAAGCACCAGGACCAGACTAGACCAGGGTGGACTTGGCATGGAAGCCTAAGGCTGGTATTGTTCTGAAGTCCTGAGCTCTCTGCCTGATCTCACTAAGCTCCTCTGGGTGGGACAGGGGGCAGGCATTAGCTTCATTATCCTGAAGGCAAGGATAGGCATTCACTGGGGGCACCATTTCCCTGGGGGCTTAGGCAATAGACCAGGGCATGGAGACATGCCTTCCAAATCTCACAGGCAAAGTATCCATCTCACAACAGACAGGGTGTTAGTTGCTGCCTGGAGATACACCGACCACAGAAACTGCAAAGCTACCCAGCAAGAAACATGTTGGCCATTCAACGAAGACAATCGAGTACTTTTTTACAGAAAGTAGCAGCACCAAAAGGACACTGATGCTGATGAGATTTTTGAAAACAAATGAAAAAGCTGCTCTCTCTTAGACTCACCCATGCTGACAAAAATAAAGATTTAACAGAGGACTGTAGGTCCTGAGCCAAAGGTAGGGCACACTGTGTGAATAGGAGTTTATGCCTTTTTTCCCCCTAGTTGCCTGAGGCAATCTAGAAACAGTTGTCTATACGCCAAAATATTGGCATGTTCAGTATTTGGGTTTTGTGGAGGACAAAGAGACATAATATTTAAAATTAGGGCTGCCCCAGAAAACCTGGGCCACGTGAGCATCTTCATTAAGCTAAATCACTTCAAATCAGGTGGGTATACACCTGGATTGCTCAATGAACTAGTTGATTAAATCTCACAGACTATGGAGTTGTGAATGTAGGTGGGAGGTGGGGTGCAGGGACCACAGCCAGGGAGGAATTTAAATGGACCAGCTGGGGCAGAGGCAGGTGAAACAGTATGAGGAGGGAACCATGCCCAGGGGCCCAGAATCTAGCCTGAAGGTTAGTGGTCAAGGCAGACCCAGCAGATAGAACCAAGGAAGCAGTGAAGAAACAGAGAGGCAGACAGCCAGGATCTAGTAATAGCGACGTGCTGGGAGTCAAGTTGCGGGAGGGTCTGCAAACAGGCCAAGCCACAGACAGCCCCCACGGAGCACCAGCAGTGAGGAGACTCAAGAAGTGACCTCAGCCCAAACACAGCTACAGGGGAGCCCCATCAGAAGAGCTGAAGTGGGAAGAAATGGCTTGACAGAGAAAACCAGTTCCAAAGTGGAAGGAGAGGTAGGCTTGAGCCTGAAAGTAAACTTCTGGAACATTCAGTGGGTCTCTGGCAAATCCTTTTCCCCTAGAACTGACCAGCATGAAATCCTGGGAAGAGACTGACCTTGAAGCCAGGCTTTGTCACTTACTAGCTGTGTGACCTTGGAAAAGTCACTTAATATCAGGGTAACCACACAATTCCACTTGCTAGAGATAGTCCTGGTTTTTATCAGTTGATTCACTTTAAAGAAAGAACTGTATTCTTAATAAGAGTTTTTGAGTAGAATTATTTTCTAAAAATACAATAAAGCAAGTTTCTCAGATAATAAATAGGTTAAAATGTACATATGTATATAATAGGAAGTACTCTTTGCCCTTCCCCTTTGTTTTAACTCTTAGAAGTGTCCCAGATTGGATGTCTTCATATCCAAGTCTCTGTTTGCCTATCTGGAAATAAGAAAATGGATTCTTTTCTAAGTTTTTTTTTTTATGGATCATGTATATAAAGAACCCAGCAGAATACTTACAATTCTCTTTTTCATGTTAATTCCCTTCTTTGGCTTTCTTAGCAAACTGTGTCTGAGGGAATAAGACGATCTGGCCTCGGGGAGGAAAAGGGGGTAGAGAAAACTAGTGCTAAGCCCCCTCCCTAAGCCACGCATCCCCCAGGCCCACTGGCTGCCCTCACTTTCAGCTTCCATTTGAGTTTAAGGAGATAAAACAGCTCCTGGGGGCACAGATGGAAGAGCAGCCAGCCCTTCTAACAAGTTCACCTAATCCTGAGGCTGGGTTCACTTAATCCGACACTCCTTTGGCCCCCATCCTTCCAGACACCATACACCAGACAGCCTCACTTCAGACTGGTTCCCTCACTCTGAACCCTGCCTGACCCCAGAGCTGGCTCTATCCCCTCATTTGACAGATTGATTCCTTTTTTCAGAGCAAGAACAATAGGCACTGGCCGTGCTAGTCCTGGGGGATATCAGGAAGGGGGCAGTGGTGCTCCCTGTTCTCCAGAAGTCTTTCCCTGGGACCTCTGGAGCTGTTTTCTGCCCACATCTCAGCCTATGCACCACCACCCACCCAATATTAGAATGAAGAGAGTGACATCAACACAAGGATGGCACTTGTGCCCTAGGCCCCCATGGTCCTGTTCTGCCCATCAGCATGGTCGGGTGGGTGATAGCTTGGTGACCACAGACTGGGGAGAAGACCCCAGGGTGTGGCTGAAGGTCCAGGACACAGTCTCAGTGGGCAGGGGAGATTTATTTGCATCATATCTTCACCACCGTGTAGGAAGAATTCAAGTTAGCATCTTTCAGCATCCCAGATGACTAGGGGAAGAGACCCCCATTAGAGGTTCCTCAAAGCGAAAAAAAGTGAAAATATCAGTTGCTTAGTTCTGTCCAACTCTTTGCGACCCCATGGACTATAGCCCACAGGCCCCTCTGTCCATGGAATTCTCCAGGCAAGAATACTGGAGTGGGTAGCCATTCCTTTTTCCAGAGGGTCTATCCAACTCAGGGATCAAATCCACATCTCCTGAATTCCAGGCACCACCCAGTCCCTGACCATCTCTCCTGCCTCTCCTCTTCCTGTTCCCCATCAGTCTCCACACTCCAGCATTGCAGAAGGGCTACCAGAGTGTCAGTGTGAGCCTGCCTGGCTGTCTTGTTCTCCACCTCCCTCCTTTTCTCTACCCCACTCAGTTGGATGTCAGCTCCTACAAGAAGCCTCAACACCTTTTCTCTCAGTCACCCTCCCCACTATAGAACTGGCCTCCTCCTTCTTTCTGCTGGTGCCCACCCAACTGTACAGACGATTGCAATCCCCAAAACTCTTCATGGCACCCTTAGGGTCATGCCTGTCTCTTCTAGTCAGGCTGTGAGTGCCCGGAAGATAGGCACTGGTCAGCATCATCTCTCTTTGTGTCACCCAGAACTTTCTCGGTGCTCAATACAGAGAGTCTTCCTGCTTTTCTCTGCCTCTTTACTGCTTCTGTGTGGGTAATCTAGAGTCAGGAAAGTAATCTAGAAGCAGATCCAGAATAGAGATTTGAGCTAAGGCCAGGAAGCAGTCAAGGACCAGTTAAAAGTCAAGCAGTAGGCAAGAGAATCAGAGAGCAGGCAGGGCTGGGTAGGTAGCCAAGGCCCTGAATGCCAATTCTGGGTAGACAGCTCCCTCAGGAGTCTGTCGCCTCCTCCCAATCAAGGTAGAAGTCTGCACACATGTCCACTGAGCTAGAAGGAGCGTGGAGGCAGAGCTCATGGGCAGATGCAATGTCTCTCCTTCCATCAGCTTAACATTGTCCGACCCATGGAGTGTGCTTATGTGACTCCATGGTCATGGGGATGGTTTGGGACTCCTGACCAAGAGGATAGTCCAAAAGTCTCTGCACTCATCTCTCCATGGGAGCTTCAGAAAGGCCCCGCTCCTGGTCAGTCTGAACAGGCGTGGTGGAGAACACTGATATTTTATATACAGTGGAGGTCAGGAGCCCTAAGGATGATGCCCTCCTGAAGCTTATTTCCCCATCGCCTGGGTTCTACTTTGCAGTTCTAATACAACTCTTATATGTAGCTGAAAGACCTAATTCAATATATAAGTGTATCAAAACAACACATACACCTTAAACTTACACAATGTCAATTATAGGTCCATAAACTTGGGGAAAAAAGAAAATAGTGCCAACAGCAGGTGAGATAGTTGGACGGCATCACCGACTTGATGGACATGAGTTGGAACAAACTCTGAGAGTTGGTGATGGACAGGGAGGCCTGGCGTGCTGCAGTCCATGGGGTCACAAGGAGTCGGACAGGACTGAGCAACTGAACTGAACTGAGATCAAGGAGGGTCTCTGCTATGGGAATCTATCCTACTGGCTGCCAGAAAAAATACACTGAAGGAGAGCTCCCTTTAAGGCTCCTAAATTCTCACATTTTTCCTTTCTTTTTTTTTTTTTTTTTTTTGCCAAGGAGAAACGCTATATTATTCCATGACAGAGATAGCAATAGCCTCAGAAAAGGGTTACATTCACACCTAAGAAAGCAAATGGCTAAGAATTCTCCTATTTGTGTGTGACATTGTTTATGGAGAAAGAAGGTAAAGAGTTACTCATTTTTGTCATGCTTCCTGTCCTCTGTGAAACCAGATTTCCTGCCACTCCTGGGGCCTCTGAAGAGTGGGGTTTTGTGTGCTTAAGCCTGTTGCGGTCTTCTTAGGGGCCTTTCTGTCTAGCGTCTTGAACACAGCCCTTGAGAAGTGTCCGGCCCACTCCTTCCAGAGAAATAATGTCACAGCTTCCTACTGACCACCCCACCCGTTGAACTGCCCCAGGCCTGCTTATTCGCCAAAGCCATTCACAGCCCTGACTGAGAGCTTAGAGAATTGCTCCACAATAATACACTTCGCTGTCCCCAGCTTCTCTGTTCCGCAGCCCCACCACCACGCTGAAGGCACCAGCGGGTCATTTCAGACTACACTGAAGAGAAGAAAAGTACCAAGTTCAAGCAAGCATTATGATTATGATTATTGCTGCTTCTACAGGAAAATGGTCCCCGCGTGAGGGTCAGTGCATATTCAGCATCTCTGCGGTGCGTCTTCCCTCCATCAAAAGGCCGCTTCTCTGATTCTGAGAAGAAAAGGACCAAGAAGGAGGAGCTGGATTTAAATGGGGAGGAAATTAATAAAGTGATTTTCCTGAGGAGTAGGAACCTTATTCCTTATTATTTCCCATCTGCCATCCTCTCCATGGGTTCCCCTACTGCATGAACTCCAGGACCTTGTGTGAGCCATTTAAACTTTCTCTCCTTGGATGTTTTATCCATCAAAGAAGGGTTTGAATATTTGCTCTAACTCCCTAATGAGGGCAGATGCAACAAGAGGTCAGTGGAACTGCTCTTGAAGGTATAAAGAAACATAAGGCTTCATCACCCTCTTTATGGGCCCCAGCTTTACACAAACCCCTTTTCTGCTCGAATGGAAATAATTCTGTTTTGATGTAACAATCTGCCAGATTGCTGGGGCTCAAGGGAGGAAAAGCTCACTGTGTCTGCCATCCTCGAGCTCTCTACTTACAAACAAGTAATTGCCATAGAGAGATGTGAATAGCAGGGAGTGCAGAAGAGGGCGTGGCTAATCCTGCCAGGGAATGAAGGGCAGAATTTATCGAGAAGGTGAGAGCTGAGCTGTCTCTTGAAGACGGAAAAGATGAAATTTTTATTTAGGTTGAAATATTCACTGAGGAATTAAAGGCCACTAAAGGAATGTTTAAGAAGGAAGGGATCGGTGGGGTTGTGAAAGAACTAGAAAATTGAGGTCAAGGTTTTAAACCAGCAGTCTGTCACTGCAAGAGTGATAGCAGAATGCCGAGAACATGGATTTGTAAATTATCAGCTGAGGCTACCAGTGACTACTGTCTCTCCCTGTACAGGGCGCTGTGCTCACCTATCAGGGACTGAATTCTCAATTTCGTGCTTTATACACTTAACACACCAAAGGGCAGATGGCAGTGTCATTTGCTCCTTAAATGTGCCTTCCCTCCATCCAAGCCAAAAGTATTTACAAAGGATGTATATTTAGCCCAAAACAAATCATCACATTTGTCAAACAAATCCAACTTTATTAGGGCTGATGTTGCAAATAATTTCCTCATTATGTAAATGAATAAAATCTGCTTTTAATTAATCTCTAGGCTTTGCTTGCACTATAAGAATAAAATATGTTTTTATCTTATTAGGGGGTTGCTATTTTTAACCAATATCATGGAGGGGAACATAGACAATAGTCAGAAACAGCAGGATAGATTTATCTAACAAAGTCAATGGTTCAGTGACAATTCTAGGAACTCCACACCATCGAACAAAACCCCCAGCTCATGATGTGCAATGACCTTGAAATAGGTAGAATTAATGGAAGGATGATTCAGACTCAGTTCAGCTAACTTTGGCTGTTATGCTCTGTTTGGGGGATAAATCTTCTACCCATAAAGAAGGCTGAGCACCAAAAAACTGATGCTTTTGAACTGTGGTGCCGGAGAAGATTCTTGAGTGTCCCTTGGACTGCAAGGAGATCAAACCAGTAAATCCTAAAGGAAACCAACCCTGAATATTCACTGGAAGGACTGATGCTGAAGGTCTAATATTTTGGCCACCTGATGCAAGGAGCTGACTCATTGGAAAGACGCTGATGCTGGGAAAGGTCGAAGACAGAAGAAGAAAGGGGTGGCAGAGGATGGAATAGATAGCATCACCGACACAATGGACATGAACTTGAGCAAACTCTGGGAGTCAGTGGAGAACAGAGAGGCCTGGCATGCTATATAGTCCATGGGGTCACAAAGAGTCAGACATGACTTAGCAACTGAACAACTTTTACCCTGAACAAGACTCTAGCTCTTCCTTTTATATATACAGAGAACAAGAGATAGGAGGAAGACGGAATGGAGAATTATGTACTCTCCATATATAGTGTACATATATATGTGTGTATATATACAAAGATGCTATTAAATAGTTCCTCTTTTGTATATATACAAAATATACATAGTTAACATTTAATGATGGACAGGGAAGCCTGGCACGCTACTGTCCATGAGGTGGCAAAAAGTCAGACACGACTGAGCAACTGAACTGAACTGAACTGAACATTTGTTAGTTAACATTTCCTTTGCTCCTCATTCCTTTCTGCGTCTCAGATGGTCCTTCTGTATTCATTTTTCTTCTATCAAGAGTACATCATTTAGAAAATCCCTAAGTAAGTGTCTACTGGTACTAAAATCTTTTTCAGTTTTGATTTGCTCTCCTGATTTTTAAAAGTTACTCTTTTGCCTTCATTCCCTCCTTTCACAATTCTAGATTAAGAATTACTTCTTTTTTTTCTAGAAATTACATGATACTATATTTATTACAAAAACACTGCAGATCTGTGGCAGGAAATTTCCATAACACAAATGAGAAAGGAAAAAAAAAAAAAAAAGCAAGAGGGGGAGGAAGAAGAAAAAGAGAAAAAAAAAAAAAACCTGATCCCAGGCTTCTGGCTCCAGTGAACACATGTTCCCATGTTTTGGCATCTATACCCCAGACTCTCTCTCCATCATCCACTGAGTCTTCCCCTCAGAAGGAGCTGGGGAACCTCAGATTGCATCTAAAAATGACTTTCTTTTCAAGACACCGATGGTACATCCCTTCATCCGCTGCCTTGCAGCACCACTGACTTGCTCAGTCTAGTCCACAGTTCTTTGTAGGCAATCTGTGTTTCCATACTGGCTGCTCTTAGGATCTCCTCTTTGTCTTTGGTGCACAGTTTTACAATGATGTGTTTAGGTGTGTATTTCCTCTATCTATCCTGCCTGGAGCTCATCAGACATTCTGGATCAAAGGATTTGTGTCTTTCTTAGAAACCGTTCACCCATTATATCTTCCAGAGCTCTGCATAGACCTCCCTCTAGTCTCTAAGTTTCTTAGTGTCTGTTATTTTCGAGTTTTTTGCCTTTCTGTGGCAAATTCTGTATATTTTTCATAAGTTCCAGTTCACTGATTTTCTCTTTACTGTGTCTAATCTGGTCTTAGGTGAGGAAGACAGGGCCACTGGGGTTTTTATTCTTTTTGGAGGATATAATTCCATTCACAGCAAAAAACATACATCTTACAGCCTGATGACCTTTGACAGGTATACACACTTGTGTACCCACCACCCATACCCAGACACAGACCATTCTCAGCACCCATCTTGCTCCTTCATGCTCCTTCTCAATCAATACCCTCCCAGTGAGTGAGTCAGCCACTATTCTGACCACAATTAGTTTTGTCTGGCTTTGAACTTCCTCTATATGAAATCACATGTAAGAGACATGCAGGTTCGATCCCTGGGTCGGGAAGATCCCGTGGAGAAGGGCATGGCAACCCGCTCCAGTATGCTTACCAGGAGAATCCCATGGACAGAGGAGTCTGGCAGACTACAGTCCATAGGGTTGCACAGAGTCAGACGTGACTAAAGCATGAATACATGGGATCAAATAGCATGTGTACTCTGAATCTGGCTTCTTTTGTTTCACTGTAAGACCATGTGGTTTATCCATGCTGTTGCATTAGCAGTAGTTTGTTACTTTCACTGCACTGTAATATTTCACTGTATGAATACACTGCGGTTTATTTGTCCCTTCTCCTATTGATGGATTTCTACGTTTTTAAGTTTAGAGCTACTATTGCACTACATTTATTGAATTTTATATTTCAATTATAATTTTTTAATTTCCAGACATTCCATTTAGAACTTTTCAAAGCCCTCATGTCGGGTCACTTTTGACAGTCTTTTGCTCCTCACTCATAATTTCCTTTTCCTCTTCTGTTTCTTTAATATATGCACCATGTTAAATACGTGAGACCATGGCTGTTACTGGCTCTCTTTGGTGACTGTCACTCATGATACTTTGTTGCCTTATGCTTTGTGATTTCTGCTTAGGAGTTCACCTTCTTTGGGACTCAGGGTCTGGGAATTCTTTATAGCAGGGACCAAATGTGAATTCCTCCAGAGATTTGTGTTCCTGCCTGCCAGGTCAGTTTTAAATTAAAATTCTCAGCTTGTGGTTATTCAGACCATGCAAATACTGTGAATTTGGGCTCCAAATCCACATAAAAACTGGTGCATTGCCATGTTCTCTATCCAACAATAGGCAGCCTGAATCAGTCAAGGGTCTGCCTTGTTGCCTGCCTCCATGAAATGGATATTTTTCTAATTCTCCTTTTCTCTGAGAATGTCGCTTTTTATTGGTCCCAGCTTCACTTAGGAGTGGTCTCCCTCTGATACAGGCCTTCTTGTCCAGCTCCCTAACATTAGCACAGCTACTAGCAGCCAGAGACCCAGGTCACCTGGAATTTATTGGTAATTGGCAATTAAATAGACAGCAAACATCAGTTACCTCTTTGGATATCTGCTCCTACTTCATTCTTAAGCTTAGAGAAGTTCCCTACCCTCCTATATGCTAGTCTTTTCCTTTAAAAACTAAAACATGTTCATTTTGTTCAGCATATTTAGATAGGTCAAATATTTTGCCAAGCAGATTTAGGTAGTTTTACAAACCACCTAGCCCACCCTCTCTCCAGATACCATGGTCCATTCAGTTCTGTTTCAACAAGGCAGGTGGAATGTCTTTCAATGTCCATCTTCCAAAACATCCCTTAAGCATCACCTCTCTAATCTCCTGCACTTTGCCCCACAAATATCAATCCCTCTCTTGCAGGTACTTCTTTTTGGTATCTTTATCTTAGGATACTCTTTTGCCTTAGTGAAAGAGGCTTGCCTTTTTTACTAAACATCACCAGATTCTAAGTTCCCTGGGGGTCAAAGCCATGTGTAATCACAGCCAGGCCCTGGCATAGAAAGAGCTCCACAAGTGCTAATTGGAATGAACTAAGCTCAGGGTCCAATGTCAGCAAAGGTCCCTACAGAACTGAATCCTGGCATCCTCAGACCCTCAATGAAAAGTATTTGTGAAAACTATTATTGTCAACCCTATAAGAAAAACACATACACCAAAGAGGCCTCTCCACACAAAGCCAATGGAAACACAGCTGAAGTCACAGGAGGCCAAATCTAGAACTCAATTACACAGAGCAGCAGCAGTGGTCAGCAGTCTGAGGCCTGATGAGAATAATCATTTCATTCCCTTGGAATCCTGTTCTCTGAGCCTCAAGTTTCAAGTTTTGAAAGTATTAGCACAGTGTTTCTTAAGATATTTACAGTGAGACAAAGAATTTCCCTCATTTGGGTGGATTTTACTATTATACCATCTTTTCTGTTAAAATTAACAGGAGGAAGAAAATGCACTTAAAAATTGTTTTCACCAGACTATTGTAGCTGCCCAGGATGACCAGCTTTGAGTAATAGATTGTAACAATATGTGCACCCAACTTGATACCAGATACCTCTGGTGGCTCAGATGGTAAAGAATCTGCCTACAATGCCAGAGACTTGGGTTCAATCCCTGGGTCAGGAAGAACCCCTAGAGAAAGGAATGGCTACCCACTCTAGTATTCTTGCCTGAAGAATTCCATAGACAGAGGAGCCTGGTGGGCTACAGTCCATGGGGTGCAGAGGGTTGGACATGAGTGAGCAACTAACACTTTCACTTGCAGATACCTTACAGCATTTTCTTTCTTCATGAAAGTTGAGCCAAAATTAAACTACAAAAACCACTGATATGGTAACTAGATCGAATGTTCAAGCCTAAAGCTTATTACCCCAGAGAGTCTGTGTGATGATATCAGCAAGATCTGATCCCAAGGATAAGCAAGACCAACTTAGTGGCCCTTACAAATGATAGAGATTAGAGAGAGCTGCAGATGCCTTTGCCAAGTTATTTTAAGGGCTGCATAAATTCTAATGGGTGTAACAGCTATTTCTCCAGGCCATGCCAGCCTGGGGGCACAGTAAAGGTAGAAGATAAAAATAAATCAGTCATTCCATAGCTCAGCCCTCACCAGCTACTAGAATGCTCTCTGACAAGCACCTCCTTAAGATTCAAGGGCTATGGATAGTGGATGTGAAGGGGGAAGCTTGGAGTGAGTGGTCCCTTATGTGTCACGTCACCTTCTGGTACCATCTGGTACCACAATCACACCAAGAGGATGTCATAACTGCTCCCAAGTAAGCTGGATCCCTAGCCTCCCTTGACAGGAGATGCTCTTCTCAAGGGTCTTTCTAAGACATGGGCTGGACTTGAAAAGCATGGATGGTACACTGTTGCATTAAAGCACTCAAAATTTTCACCTACCCACAGTCACTCTGGATTTGGCCATGTGATATGTTTTGGCCACTGAGCAAACAGCAAACAAGAAAAATGCAAAGACTTCAAAAAGAGCTCTCACATTAGAGTTTTCCTCTTTCTTATAATTCTTGAAATACTTCTACCCCCATAAGAACAAGCCTAGGCTAGAATCCTAGAAAATAGGAGAATGAAGGCGTGGAAGTGAGTCCCCTCAGCTGAATAACATATCAGGCCAACTAGCCCCCAAAGATCCAGCTGCTGAATCAAACTTAAGAGTAAGTCCAGCCAAGGCCAAAAGAAAAGAATCAGCTAGCTAAGCCTGGCCCAGTTTGCCAACTCACAGAACCATGGGCTAAATAAATAATTGTTGTTTTAAGTCACTAAATACTGGAGTAGTTTGTTATGCACCAAAAGCTATTTGTATGCCTTATACAAAGAGATGGAAAAAAATAAATATGTTCATGGAATGGCTTGTAAAAAATATATACATAAAGTAAAACCAGAGACTTTAATCAAGACATTATAGGCTCTTGAAGAACTATAAAAGCCAAGGATTTAGCTATTGTTTCCTTCATATCATTTGAAGAGGTTGTTACAATGCTCACTTATTCCAAATATCTCTGTCATCGGTGAACCAGGGTATCAACCTCCTACATACATCAAATCTTGATGGAAGTTCCAAGCAGTGTAGCATCAAGGGAAACAGTGAAGCCATAGCTAAGAGCTCTGGAATCAGACATTCAAATCAGCACTGGAAAGTTTGGTTTCATCCTTTCTAAAGTAGGAAGATAAGAGTACTACCTCACAGAGCTGTTGTAAAGATTAAACAATGCACACGCACTGTTTGCTGCAATGCCTGACATACATACGTGCTCAAAAGTATTCGCTTGTCTTATTAGCCATAAGGTTGGGAGTTAATAAAAAATAATTAGCTACCATTTATTGAATCCATACCATGTGAAAGACACTATGCTAAACACCCAGGTACATTACCCCATTAATCATCATGATATCACTGTGAGGCGATTATGTTCCCATTTTAGATGTGAGGCTAATGAAGCACAGAGAGATTCAATAACATGCCTGGTGTCATATAGCTGAGAAGTGGCGATACTGACTCAACCCTCTTAAACAACATGCCATGCCACCTACCATCCAATCATTGCCTAGCGGTTACAGAGAAATTACATAGGATTTTCATAATGTGGCCTCACATTGTATTTTCACCATTTTAATAGGCTTCCAAGATTGTATCTGTACTGGGTACTCTTCCTGGAATGTTTTCCCCATTCACAGTCCTCTCCTATCACCTATTAAAAGAAAATCCTAATCGTTTTGGGCCCAGTTCAAAAACTACCTCCTGTTGAGATGTTTTTAGATTTCTCTAGTGGATAAGGTGGAGAAGGCAATGGCAACCCACTCCAGTACTCTTGCCTGGAAAATCCCATGGACGGAGGAGCGTGGTAGGCTGCAGTCCATGGGGTTGCTAAGAGTTGGACACGACTTCACTTTCACTTTTTACTTTCATGCACTGGAGAAGGAAATGGCAACCCACTCCAGTGTTCTTGCCTGGAGAATCCCAGGGACGGGGGAGCGTGGTGGGCTGCCGTCTCTGGGGTCGCACAGAGTCGGACACAACTGAGCGACTTCACTTTCCCTTTTCACTTTCCTGCATTGGAGAAGGAAATGACAACCCACTCCAGTGTTCTTGCCTGGAGAATCCCAGGGACGAGGAAGCCTGGTGGGCTGCCGTCTCTGGGGTCGCACAGAGTCGGACACGACTGAAGCGACTTAGCAGCAGCAGCAGTGGATAAGGATGTGAGCTCTGGAGTCAGACCACCTCTGTGGGAACCTAGCTTCTGCCACCTACTAATTATGTGAACTTAAGTAAGATACACCTCTCTAAATCCCGGCTTCCTTCTCTGGAAAATAAGGGAAATGATGCCTATTTCACAAAGATAGACAGACAGACAGACATAATCAAGCACAGTGCCTGATCTAGAGTTAGCGCACAATGCTACCCAGCATCATTTTTATCAAAGGGATTCCCATAACATTTTTATTGTAGCATATTTGCGTGCAGTATAGTTAATCATCTGCCTCTCTTGTTCTCCCTGACTTGATATTACAGCCTTTGATGTCAGACAGCACATTTCTTGGTCCTCCATCAAGGGGACCAAGTTAGGGGGGTGGGTAAGGTTCCCCCCATTCTTATCTAGCCACACACTAAGCACTTGCTACATGTCTGTAGAAATTGATTTAATCCAACTATCAGTCCTTATTTTAGTTATTTAATGGAGCTTTGGTTTGCTCAGCCATAATTTGAGTTTTAGTATGTGGGACTACACCAATTATTTTCAAGTACTGTTGTTCAGTGTTTACAATGACACTCTTTTCTCAAATGAATTTACACATGGATGTTACAATATGAAATGGATTCTGTGCAGAGATGCTGTAGTTAAAGATGGTATGAAGTGCAGATCTTATCTATCAGCCTGCCCACACTGGCACCTGTAGGAAGCCTAGACCATAGAGGACATGATCCCCCACATAGTCCAGACTTTGCAAAGTAGAGGCCAGGTCCCCAGATGCTCCATCCCCACAGATGGATCCAACTCCAAGCATTAATCTGTTAAGGATAAGGAAAGACATTTCTGAATGGAAGAATAAGCATCCAAATCACCAGAAAGTGCTTCGGGGAGCAAGGATGAATAATGCTCACTTGACGGCCCTAACAGAGAATGAGCCTGGTGTTGGAACCATGGGGTCTTGAATTAAATCCTCTTATGGGACATGGGAGACAGTTGGGCTCTGTGAGCTAAACACGGGCCAAAGTTTTGTAGCTGCCAACCAGAGTTTTAGGTACTGGTAGGAAGTGACAAGTCACAGGAATACAAGAGTACCTGAATATTTCAAAAAGCCAAAGGATAATGTTAGGTTGAGACACCAAACTCCTTTGCAACTGGCAGGAATGACATCAATGGGAGAACTCAAGCTCACTGGAACCCTTAATTAGCAGGTGTACATGTCTTTAATGAATAAATTATTGCTTCATAAAGCAAAGTTTTTCATACGGAAGTCTTTTAAAAACATAGCATCCACTGAGAAAATCAAAGTAGAAAATGTTTAGCAATGGCTCACTATGTGCCAGATGACTTATAATCAAGCCTGTGAAGCAAGCATTACTATCTTTGTGAACAAGGAAACCAAGCCAAGGAGGCTAGGTTTATTCCTTATTAGCCCACAGTAGGCAAATAATGTCACAAGACTTAAATTTGTGCCTCCTTTGTTCCTGTGTTTCAAAACACCTGACTCTCCACTGGATCACATCTCTGTTGATGAGAAGATTGCAGTCTGATTCCCCCTGCTCTAAAAGTGACCACTGAATGAATTATTTGGTAACATCACTTTCACCCTGGCTCTCACAAAGCATAGAAATCACCTGAGATGTGTTAAAATGCACATGTACACTGCCTTTGGAGATTCTGATTCAGCTGGGACTGCTGTGGGTCTGGGAGTCTGTGTTTTAACTAGTATAGGAGATGATTTTGGCATAAGTGGGCTTCGGTCTCTACTTTGAAAACATTATCTCTAGGACATAATCAACATTATCAACACAGAGGATGTTCAGAGAGCTTTAGGCTTAACTTCTATTTTACTCTCTAAAAAGTTTCAAAACCCTTAGAGGCTTCCAGATTAAGAATTTGCTCCTTAAAGTTAATAAGGACAGAATGTGGCTGGTATAGAGGGCAATCCTAAATTTGTTCCGGTTCCCCATCATCCCGGCCAGGAAGATGTCACTAATCTTCGGGGCTCGCTGTTCCAAGACAGAGCTTGAATAAGGAAGAGAAAGAAAGGGCACCCCTGTCTTTCCTCTTTGAAACATAAAAGTAAAGACGGCAAGGAGAATGCTGATGGTGACAGATGTAAGAAGTCTATTATATATTGCAGAGATCCAGATTAGGAAAAGCTTTCTAAATCCAATTTTTCTGCTTAAAGCAGAAAGGAAATAAGGCCATCTTGGGGTGCTAGCAGTCTCACAGGGTTCAATGATGGGAAGTCTGGAGGCTGTTTGAAACCTGCCCACGGTGCCAAGTGGATGGAATTGTGACAATGTAATCAGGACCCTCATCTTTCTTACTTAAAAGGAATCTGATTAGGGTGAAGATGGTGGGAAATTGTTATGTTGAAATGAGTTCCAGGGTAAAGTGACTAGAGACGGAGGACTCTGAATGGCTGGAGAGCGCACTGGCAGGAGAGGACAGTAGGGCCCTATGTTTGAAGTGGCAGCAAATAAACCCTACACCCCACCTTTTCTATTCTCTCCCCCAAATTTAACACTAAAATGAGTGTCAGCTGGCAAGGTGCTGTTGTGATTATGTGGAGAGCTCAAACAAAGGCCTTTTACAAGTTCCCACTTCCCAAGTAATCAAACTAATCAATTTATCTGCCTGGATGATCACTGAGTACTTTTTCCAAATTTGAAAATAAAACCAGGAGGATTCTGGGATCATGGCTAAGTAGTGAAAATACCAGGAAATCTCTCTACCAAATACTCAAACTACCCGTTAAACCTTATGAAGGGAAACTGGTGTAACCACTTGAGAAGCAAAAAACAACGGTATGTGGGTACTGGTGAGAATTTATGAAATAATGGGTTTAGAATTAAGAATTGGCCCATCATAGGTAGATTTGAGTCTCATGTATCTATTTTCTCCAACTCCGATGAATATTTGGGTCTCTGTATCCAAGCATCTGTACCTTTTTCTGTGCTAAAAGTTTGACTGTTCTTTGATGGAATCTGTATTTGTCTCAAACCAAAAGACCACTCAGTCTCACCTGATGTTTCCTTCTGCTTCTGTGGATCAAGGGTCTTAGAAGATCAAAGAGTTGCTGGCTGACACTTTCCTTCTCCTCTAGATTCAGAATTACTTTAGCAAGGGATATTTTCTCCTCTCCTCAGTCTGAATGCTTTGAGGTGCCAAGAATTCTGCTGTTCAATATGGTGGCCACTAGCTACATGTGCCTATTCAAACTCAAACTGAAATTAAATGAAATTTAAAATTCAGGTCCTCAGTCACATTAAGTGACTCTTCAAGTGCTTAATAGCAACATGTGACAAATGGCTACTCTAGTGGACAGAGTACACTCAGTACCATGAGGATATAGTATCATCTCAGAAATTTCTACTGGACAACACTGATTTGGAGGACTGGAAGAATTTGGAGGTGGGCACACAATTCTTTCTATAAGACAGGAACTGCAGTGGTTGACCTGAGGGATGGAATGCACAGTCTTCAGGAAGAACACAAAGGAATTCATGGCAGTTCTCACTTCCTGACTCTTCACCACTACCTAGTTGACATCTCTCACGAATAAAGTAACAAAAAAAAGAATACAATCAAGTGAAGTCTGTGAAAACATCCAACACAAGAGCTAATTCCTGCACCGTTAGAGTAAAATTCTTTCTCTGAAATGGATTTGCTCCAAAATCACAGCAATGTTAGGAAAAACAACTGCTTCATGTTTTCAGTAAGATACCACTGGACATGGCTTTTACTGAATCAAAAAGACTACTCCAAAATAAAACTGCAGTAGCCAAATAGTAACCACCTTTTGATTAATGAAGCAGAGAACAAATCTGAGAAACCCTCTAAAAGTTCTGAAGAAGTGAATGAAGAGATGAAATAGTTTGCTCTGTAGCGAAGCCCACAAGGGAAAATGGAGTCACAGTTCATTTCACACACACAGACACACACACGCAGCTTATACACCATACTTCTTGATGAAATCCACACCAACTGTCAATTCCAATTGATCTCAAAATATGAGGCTTTCACTTATTAAAAACTTTCACCCATAAAATCAGAAGATTAAAAAATTATGGGCTAAATGAAGAGACCAACAACTTGAAAGAGGAGAACCAAGCTGAAAAATGTGAGGCCTGAAACAGAAGAAATTCAGGAAATTATATATTATGCTTCTTGAATACATACATTTATATATTCAATAAAACAAGAGCAAATGGAGCAACTGAAAAATACAGAATTGTCATAAAATGTTTTGAATCACCCTATTTTTAAAAAAGAAATTGAATGAAGGCAGTGAAGAACAAGAAAGGCACTTAAAAGACAAAGAGGAAATAATTTAAAAGACCAGCTCATGACATTTTTGTATAATGGAAAGCAAAAAATGTAAATGTCAAGACAACACATAAGAAGCAAGGAAGATGGATGCAATAGATCTGATTCTTTTATATCATAAGTTAAGGATAGAAAACTAGCAATAATCAGCTTTCTGATTAAAGGAAGAAATGTGAACACATACCTTTAGCAATACTAGAACCCCACAAAGATTACAATAAAGAAACAGATGAAAAATAAAGTTAAGCAAATCTCCCAAAATACAGAGAAAAAGGACAACGAGAAAATACGAGGGAAATGGAAAAAAATTAGAGGACCAAATAGGGAGGGTGGGGACCAGGCACATATGTGTGTGTGTATCTATGTGATAGAAATGGGAAGGGCAAGTAATAAGACACCTTCCAAAATGGGAGTGCTACAGATGACACCAACAACTAGAACTCAAGATGCAATAAAATAAGCATGTTATTGAAAAGGGGGGAGATTAAAAATAAGATTGAAGGTGTAAGCCTCTGGAGAACAGAAAATTGCAAGAAGGGGGACCGGCTGGTAGAGGGAGGGATGTTCCTCATAGCAAGTCTTGTGGGATCACTTGACTTTTTTAATAATGTGCGTGTAAAGCTTGGGGAAACAGAAGCTAAATTTTAAGTAGAAGGCATGTCTCTTTTTTTTTAATTTTATTTTTTTTTACTTTATAATACTGTATTGGTTTTGCCATACATTGACATGAACCCACCACAGGTGTACATGAGTTCCCAACCCTGAACCCCCCTCCCATCACCCTTCCCATATCATCTCTCTGTGTCATCCCAGTGCACCAGCCCCAAGCATCCTGTATTGAACCTAGACTAGCGATTCATTTCTTACATGATAGTATACATGTTTCAATGCCATTCTCCCAAATCATCCCACTCTCTCCCTCTCCCACAGAGTCCAAAAGTCTGTTCTTTATATCTGTGTCTCTTTTGCTGTCTCGCATATAGGGTTATCATTACCATCTTTCTGAATTCCATATATATGTGTTAGTATACTATATTGGTGTTTTTCTTTCTGGCTTACTTCACTCTGTATAATCGGTTCCAGTTTCATCCACCTCATTAGAACTGATTCAAATGCATTGTTTTTAATGGCTGAGTAATACTCCATTGTGTATATGTACCACAGCTTTCTTATCCATTCATCTGCTGATGGACATCTAGGTTGCTTCCATGTCCTGGCTATTATAAACAGTGCTGCGATGAACATTGGGGTACATGTGTCTCTTTCAATTCTGGTTTCCTCGGTGTGTATGCCCAGCAGTGGGATTGCTGGGTCATAAGGCAGTTCTATTTGCAATTTTTTAAGGAATCTCCACATTGTTCTCCATAGTGGCTGTACTAGTTTGCATTCCTACCAACAGTGTAAGAGGGTTCCCTTTTCTCCACACCCTCTCCAGAATTTATTGCTTGTAGACTTTTGGATCAGAGCCATTCTGACTGGTGTGAAATGGTACCTCACTGTGGTCTTGATTTGCATTTCTCTGATAATGAGTGATGTTGAGCATCTTTTCATGTGTTTGTTATCCATCCATATGTCTTCTTTGGAGAAATGTCTATTTAGTTCTTTGGCCCATTTTTTGATTGGGTCATTTATTTTTCTGGAATTGAGCTGCATAAGTTGCTTGTATATTTTTGAGATTAGTTGTTTGTCAGTTGCTTCATTTGCTATTATTTTCTCCCATTCCGAAGGCTGTCTTTTCACCTTGCTTATAGTTTCCTTTGTTGTGCAAAAGCTTTTAATTTTAATTAGATCCCATTTGTTTATTTTTACTTTTATTTCCAATATTCTGGGAGGTGGATCATAGAGGATCCTGCTGTGATTTATGTCGGAGAGTGTTTTCCCAAGGAATACTGGATTCTTCAAGTTGAAAAGAACTGACTGCTGAAAGCAAACTTATTGTTGAAATAACTGACCTAGGTATAACCAGGGGAATATAAATTCCAAGGATAAAGAGGAAATCTTTTGTTTTCTAGATTGCAAGAAAATGATAACCTAAATGGGGAGCAGATTAGTAATTTCATAATTGTACTGTTTCTTAATAATTTGTGTGTGTGTGTAGCTTTTGTCTTCCAACACAAGAATTACTAAATAAAACCACTACCTGGGTATTTTAAAAAACTATGGACAAAATCTATGACATGAATTGAGGGAGAAAGATCAATAAGCCTTTTTTTTAATGAAAGGAACTATTAGCAACCTATTATAGGTTATGAGAATGAGAGAATACTGTTACATTAGGTAACATCAATGACATTGATAACTTTCTGAAAAAAAAATCACTGATATTGATGTCAGATAAAACCCAAATAGAATAAGAAAGAAAGAAAGTGAAATCGCTTAGTCTTGTCTGACTCTTTGCGACCCAATGAACTGTAGCCTACCAGGCTCCTCTATCCATGGGATTTTCCAGGCAAGAATACTGGAGTGGGTTGCTATTTCAATCTCCAGGGGATCTTCCCAACCCAGGGATTGAACCCATGTCTCCCACATTGTAGGCAGACACTTTACCATCTGAGCCACCAGGGAAGTCACCAGAAAAATAGAATAATAAATAAAGATAAAAAGTTTTTAATAACTATCCCATCAAAAATTTCTGGCATGAATTTCTCTTACAGGTGATTTTTTAAAAACTTTAAAAAATTTGATGAATATAAAACAATATTAAAAGCTACACAGTTCCATACAGTTAATACTGTTCATGGGGTTCTCAAGGCAAGAATACTGAAGTGGTTTGTGATTCCCTTCTCCAGTGGACCATGTTTTGTCAGAACTCTCCACCATGACCCATCTGTCTTGGGTGGCCCTACACAGCATGGCTCATAGTTTCATTGAGTTAGACAAGGCTTTGGCATAGTCAGTAAAGCAGAAGTAGATGTTTTTCTGTAACACTCTCGCTTTTTCAATGACCCAACAGATGTTGACAATTTGATCTCTGGATCTTCTGCCTTTTCTAAATCCAGCTTGAACATCTGGAAGTTCACAGTTCATGTACTGGTGAAGCCTGGCTTGGAGAATTTTGAGCATTACTTTGCTAGTGTGTGAGACAAGTGCAATTGTGCAGTAGTCTGAGCATTCTTTGGCATTGCCTTTCTTTGGGATTGGAATGAAAACTTACCTTTTCCAGTCCCATGGCCACTGCTGAGTTTTCCAAATTTGCTGGCATATTGAGTACAGCACTTTCACAGCATCATCTTTTAGGATTTGAAATGGAAAATTCTTAAAGAGATGGGAATACCAGACCACCTGGCCCGCCTCCTGATAAATCTGTATGCAGGTCAAGAAGCAACAGTTAGAACTGGACATGGAACCATAGACTAGTTCCAAATTGGGAAAGGACTATGTCAAGGCTGTATATTGTCATCCTGCTTATTTAACTTATATGCAGAGTACATCATGAGAAACTCAGGAGTGGGTAAAGCACAAGTTGGAATCAAGATTGCTGGAAGAAACAAAAATAACCTCAGATATGCAGATGACACCACCCTAATGGCAGAAAGCAAAGAGGAACTAAAGGGCCTCTTGATGAAAGTGAAAGAGGAGAGTGAAACAGCTGGTTTAAAACTCAACAAACAATAAACTAAGATCATGGCATCTGGTCCCATCACTTCATGGCAAATAGATGGGGAAACAATGGAAACAGTGACAGACTTTATTTTCTGGGGCTCTAAAATCACTGCAGATGGTGACTGCAGCCATGAAATTAAAAGACATTTGCTCCTTGGAAAAAAAAGTTATGACCAACCTAAATAGCAACCTAGATAGCATATTAAAAAGCAGAGACATTACTTTGCCAACAAAGGTCCATCTAGTCAAAGCTATGGTTTTCCCAGTAGTCATGTATGGATGTGAGAGTTAGACTATAGACAAAGCTTAGCACTGAAGAATAGATGCTTTTGAACTGTGATGTTGGAGAAGACTCTTGAGAGTCCTTTGGGACAGCAAGGAGATCCAACCAGTCCATCCTAAAGGAAATCAGTCCTGAATATTCATTGAAAGGACTGATATTGTAGCTGAAACTCCCATACTTTGGCCACCTGATGCAAAGAACTGACTCATTTGAAAAGACCCTGATGTTGGGAGAGATTAAAGGCAGGAGGAGAAGGGGACAACAGAGGATGAGATGGTTGGATGGCATCATCAACTCAATGGACATGAGTTTGAGTAAGCTCTAGAAGTTGGTGATAGACAAGGAAGCCTGGTGTGCTGCAGTCCATGGGGACACAAAGAGTTGAACATGACTGAGCAACTGAACTGAACACAATTCCAAGGAAATTTTAAAGTGACACAAAACCCAAAGTATACAGAATAAAAATTTACAGATTATTGTTCTTTATAGATAAATAAATATTCTGGGACTTCCCTGGTGGTACTGTGGGTAAGAATCCACCTGCCAGTGCGAAAGACAGTGGTTCGATCTGTGGTCCAGGAAGATTCCACATGCCTCAGAGCAACTAAAGCCGGTACAACTACTATGTCTATGCACTAGGCCTGCAAGCCACAAATACCGAGCCCATGTGCCTAACTTCTGAAGCCAGTGTGCCCTGGAGCCTGTGCTCTTCGGCCAGAGAAGCCACTGTAGTAAGAAGCCTGTGCATCACAATGAAGAGTAGCTTGGATCACTGCAACTAGAGCCTGAATGCAGCAACAAAGACCCAGTGCAACTAAAAAAAAATAAATAATTTTTAAAAAAACATAGAAATCTGAATTATAATGGTAAATAAAATTCAGTAACTACTTTAAAGACTTGACCATTATAATTAAATATGGATCATTTCTGGAAAGCATGGACAAATCAGTACTAGAAATTATAATAATTTCACCAATATACCAGCTAAGAAAAATGAGACAACTTTATTCATAAAAAGATAAAGGGATAGTAGGTAAAATTCAATACCTGCTATTTATAAAATATCTCCTAATAATGCAAATAGAAGCAGCCTCATTCAACACATAAACTTTTAGGTTTTGGTTTAAGTTTGCAAATTTGATTTCTTTTTTTTTTTTAAGTTGTTTTATTTGGCTGCACCTCACAACATGTGGGAATCCCCCAGCCAGAAAGTAAACCTGGGCCCCCTGTAGTGGAAGCAAAGAGTCCTAACCACTGGACCACCAGAGGAGCCACTATAAACATTTGCTTTAAACCAGTGAACACGACTCTTAAAGCAGATACCACTACAGACAACACTAGTAAAATAAGGCACAAAACAAATATTGCCACAGTGAGGTTCTGACCGCTAATAATTTAGAAATAGGAAAAGAGTATACATATTAGAAAAGAAATAGGAAAATTATTACTATTTTAAGAAATTCATTGAAAAACTGTTTGAATCAATTTTTAAGAATCAATAAAACTGCTAGACAAAAAGATATAGAACATTTCATGAGGGGGAAAAAACCCATTCCCAATAGAACAAAAAATAGAAAATATGAAGATGGAATCTTAATGGGAAATGTGTGTGACCTAGATTGGGAGAGGTGGGGGTAGGAGCCTAGAGTATTTTACCGAGAGATATAAAGTAAAACTCGACTAATGGGAAGACTCAGCATGTTCTTCTATGAAAAGTCTAAATACTTTAAGGACGTCAATTCCTTTCAATTAAAGTGTTGCTTTAAAGCAATTTCGATAAAAATACCAATAGGGTTTTTCTTTTTCTTAAACTGGATAAAATTCCTACAACATTAATTTGGAAGAATAATCAAGCAAAATATTTTTAAGGTATATTAAAAAGTAACATGGAGGTGAAAGAAACCTTCCAAATCCAGAACATACAGTAAAACATCAATAATTAAAACAGTCTGGCACTGATGCAAAAATAAATGGCTTGAACTGAGTACAGAATAGGCAGCAACTAGAGTTAAATATAAGATTATCAATCAACAGAGAAGGAGGACCTCTCAACATGTTGACCTTCACTGTGGTTGCAGTTATAGCTTCAGAAAAAGAGCACACATGTGGTATGAAGAACAGAGAAGCTTTATTTTGACTTCACTAAGTGGGAAAAGGTCAGTTTTCATTCCAATCTCAAAGAAAGGCAATGCCAAAGAATGCTCAAACTACCACACAATTGCACTCATCTCACACATGCTAGTAAAGTAATGCTCAAAATTCTCCAAGTCAGGCTTCAGCAATACGTGAACCATGAACTTCCAGATGTTCAAGATGGTTTTAGAAAAGACAGACGAACCAGAGATCAATTTGCCAACATCTGCTGGATCATGGAAAAATCAAGAGAGTTCCAGAAAAACATCTATTTCTGCTTTATTGACTATGCCAAAGCCTTTGACTGTGTGGATCACAATAAACTCTGGAAAATTCTGAAAGAGATGGGAATACCAGATCACCTGACCTGCCTCTTGAGAAATCTGTATGCAGGTCAGGAAGCAACAGTTAGAACTGGACATGGAACAACAGACTGGTTCCAAATAGGAAAATGAGTACGTCAAGGCTGTATATTGTCACCCTGCTTATTTAACTTATATGCAGAGTACATCATGAGAAACACTGGACTGGAAGAAACACAAGCTGGAATCAAGATTGCCGGGAGAAATATCAATAATCTCAGATATGCAGATGACACCACCCTTATGGCAGAAAGTGAAGAGGAACTAAAAAGCCTCCTGATGAAAGTGAAAGAGGAGAGTGAAAAAGTTGGCGTAAAGCTCAACATTCAGAAAACAAAGATCATGGCATCCGGTCCCATCACTTAATGGGAAATAGATGGGGAAACAGTGGAAACAGTGTCAGACTTTATTTTTTTGGGCTCCAAAATCACTGCAGATGGTGACTGCAGCCATGAAATTAAAAGACGCTTACTCCTTGGAAGAAAATTATGATCAACCTAGATAGCATATTAAAAAGCAGAGACATTACTTTGCCGACTAAGGTCTGTCTAGTCAAGGCCATTATGGTTTTTCCAGTAGTCATGTATGGATGTGAGAGCTGGACTGTGAAGAAAGCTGAGCGCTGAAGAATTGATGCTTTTGAACTGTGGTGTTGGAGAAGACTCTTGAGAGTCCCTTGGACTGCAAGGAGATCCAACCAGTCCATTCTGAAGGAGATCAGCCCTGGGATTTCTTTGGAGGGAATGATGCTGAAGCTGAAATCCAATACTTTGGCCACCTCATGCGAAGAGTTGACTCATTGGAAAAGACTTTGATGCTGGGAGGGATTGGGGGCAGGAGGAGAAGGGGACGACAGAGGATGAGATGGCTGGATGGCATCACTGACTTGATGAACGTGAATCTGAGTGAACTCCGGGAGTTGGTGATGGACAGGGAGGCCTGGCGTGCTGCGATTCGTGGGTTCGCAAAGAGTCGGACACGACTGAGCGACTGAACTGAATAATATCCCAATAAATATGTAAAGGACACAACCAAATAATCATATAAAAGGACCTACTACTACCAGTAAACATTTATAAAAATATGCAATTTATCAGTAACCAAAGAAATAGAGATTAAAACCAGTTATTCACCTATGAAGGTAACAATTTTTCAAACGACAACACCAATTATAGGCAAAGCTCCAGGGAAGTTTATATTATGTTGCTAGTGGCAGTAAATTTATTACAATGTATTTGTAAAGTAATTTGGCACTTTTGATCAAAAACTCAAAATGTTTTTGACCTAGTAATTCCATTTCTGGGAATCTAGCCTAAGAAAATAATGTGAAGTCTAGAAAAATACTGATGCATGAAGATGTCCAACTCAGCATTATAAATGCAGAAACATGAAACTATATACAAAGTAAAAAACAGCATAATAAATAATGACAAATCCACTGGAATTAAATATTAAACACCATTCAAAGTCATGATTATGAAGATTAAGTGGCAGCATGGAAAATATGAGTAGTTATAACTGATTACAACTCTGAAAAAAGTTAACCTACGACTAAGTACTATAAAGATATAAGTACAAATATTAATATATAAAGTTGGGCTTCCCAGGTGGCACTAGTGGTAAAATAATAATGTACTGAACACCAACTATGCCAGGCACTTTACACACATCATCTTTAATCTTGATATCAACTCTAGGAAATGGAGAAACAAGTAACAAAATAATAAACTACTAAGAACTCTAGCATCTTCCCTGAAACACAAATGTGTCACCCTTCATGCAATTGCTCCAAGTGCCATCAGCTCTCAATGTTCCCTAGAAATTGGCCTCAGCCTAAGGAAAAAAGGTCACTCAAGGTCACACTCCATTCCCAGAGCAACCTATACCTAATATCTGGTCATTGCAAAGATATAAATGCCCAGCTCCCTCACTGCAGCTAGGAACAAGGCTGAATGGCTGTTCTAGGATCCAAGCTCTTGCATGGTCATCTGAGGCCTCTGCTGAGACTGCGCTGTAACTTCAACTCTCCCTTTACCCCAGCTTGCCTACTACTCATCCCCACAAGAGTTGCTACTCAGAAAATTCTCTGACAAAAAGTCCCTACACACTGACCTCCATCTCAGAGCCTGCTTTCAGGGGATCTCAACCTAGAATAGCTAATGCAGGATGGTTCAAGACAGCAGCATTAAGATGGTGGCCAGGTCATAGGTACCACTGCCAATGGTAGGTGAAGCCAGGTTTGCACCCGGCACAAGTTTGCAGTGCAACTGTAAAAATGCTTACAAGCGGCGAACAAAGATGGTATACTAGCTGAAGGAATGAAGTAGGTCAGGTATTTAGGAGACAGAGGGAAAATGGGAATTTTAAGGACAACAGAATTGGACAGCTGTTGCTAGGGACATCTGAGGCTTTAGAGAAAGATAACAAAATGCTGAAGGTGATAAGGCATTAATTCAAAGCAAAGTGTAAAAACCACAGGGCTTTCATTCGAGGTAAAAAAAGTAAAACTGAGGATCAGGATCAGCACTTACTCACAAGAGGGCAGTGCTCCAGAGAAGGTTCAGTTCTCAGCATAGGCAAGTCTATGGCAAAGTCAGCAGGAGCCAGAAGTATATGATGGAGTCAGTGGGGTTGATGCACTCACATACTCCGATCCCTGGACTTCCCCAAAGCCTCTGGCTGCAGAAGTGTTCAGCTCCTCCCTAATGAGGGCTGGGGCTTCCTATCACCTGTCAATGTTGCAGAGACCTCCCCTCATAAGACAATATATTCACCACCCCTTCACCAGGGTCCACCTCCACTTTCTTTCCCTCATGTCCAACAAATGAGATCAAATCAAAATATAACCCAAGATTTAACACTAAAGATCGTAGTAAGAAACATGAAATGATAATATATGCAAATCAAATTGACAAGAAATCAAGAACATACAATGGATGGTCTTCTGGTTCTCTCTGCTTCTACAAACCCAGAGATTCCTACTGCCATTTCTTGTCACTTTCTCACCCATCCTTTGACTTGTCTCCAGCCGTGGCCCTCCCTGCTCAATTTACTGCCCATTTAGTTTAAAGGCACTTCCACGTCACCCTGGAAAATCAAGTATTTTCATCAGAATCTTGTGCCCATACAGAAGAGTACAGAGAAAGACTGAAAAAAGACAAACCATGGCACTGAAACTCAGCTCTCTGTCTCCTGGCCTCCAACACAATGCTCTGTAGAGCTGGTCAGAATGATAAGTTTTATTGGCAAGCCACAATTATGGGACCAAATGGCCCAATTTAAGTAGTGCCTGCCTTTGAAAATTTATTTTCTTAAGACCAAGCCAAGATTGCATTGAAACCACTAAAGGTTGAATTTAAGATCATTTATCATCCATATGTTAACAGTAAGGGCAATATTTGTCTAGATACCTCAATATCAATGTAGTTCGCCATAACTATTTCAAAGGTTCTCTTATTCATTTTTTCACTGCTATATGATCCAAACCCAGATAACCCTCTAATATCAGAGACTGTGTGAAAATATAAAATGAAGAAAACTCACAAAGTGTCTAAGGTTGAATCAGAAGTATAGCAAGCAATGCTACCACTTTAATGTCAGAGTAACCTACATTGTAAGTGAAGTCGCTCAGTCACGTATGACTTTTTGTGACCCCATGGACACCAGGCTCCTCCATCCATGGGGTTTTCTAGGCAAGAGTACTGGAGTGGGTTGCCATTTCCTTCTCCAGGGAATCTTCCCAACCCAGGGATTGAACTCAGGTCTCCCGTATTGTAGACAGACGCTTTACCGTCTGAGCCACCTTAAATAACCAGTCCTTTTTTATTTTCTAATCTGGCAGCTACCCTATAAGAATTCATTTTTCTAATTTTTGTTTGTTTGTTTGTTTAGGTGGCTCTTCTGGTAAAGAACCTGCCTGCCAACACAGGAGACATAAGAGACTCAGATTCAATCCCTGGAACAAGAAGATCCCCTGGAGGAGAAAAATGGCAACCCACTCCAGTCTTCTTGCTGGGAGAATCCCATGGAGAGAGGAACCTGGCAGGCTAACAGTCCATGAGGTCACACAGAGTCAGACATGACAAGTGACAGCTTGCAATGTATGGGCCCATTCACAATGACTTTGGCGTTTGTGGCTTTGATATTCACTTTAGACAATGTAATTATAAGAGAAAAGGTAGTCAAAATTCAGAATGTTTCAATATGGAGTTTGTGCCTAATATGGCCAACATTTCAATCAAACTTTGCTGTCACGCTGAAATCACTGCCATCTTAAGTCCTCTAGAGCTAGAGATCTGAGGTCCACTTTCGGCTCTGCACTAAGGTGGCTAAAGAATTGGTGCTGAATATATAATGGCAGCAAAACAAAATGTGAAATATTTTATGCATGTCAATAAAGGAATAGCCTATTCTTGGCCTCTAGAAAATAGAAATTATGACACACCTTAATTTCAAAATATTGTTAATTTTAATTTAAATTGTTAGGAGGCTTGGTGCTGTCTATTTGCCAATAAAACCTTTACTGTATTTCCCAAAAATTTTGAAAGTTGTCAGTATAAGAGTGATCATGTAATAGCTCTGCCAATAATTGATTTATTTTTCTTCCAGTTGCCCAAAATAATGAAAAAGGAATATATAATGACCTCAGTCCAGTTCAGTTCAGTCACTCAGTTGTGTCCGACTCTTTATGACCCCATGAATTGCAGCACGCCAGGCCTCCCTGTCCATCATGAACTCCCAGAGTTTACCCAAACTCATGGCCATTGAGTTGGTGATACTGTCCAGCCATCTCATCCTCTCATCCCCTTCTCCTCCTGCCCCCAATCCCTCCCAGCATCAAAGTCTTTTCAAAAAAGTCAACTCTTTGCATCAGGTGGCCAAAGTACTGGAGTTTCAGCTTCAACATCAGTTCTTCCAATGAACACCCAGGACTGATCTCCTTCAGGATGGACTGGTTGGATCTCCTTGCAGTCCAAGGGATTCTCAAGAGTCTTCTCCAATGTCACAGTTCAAAAGCATCAATTCTTCAGCAAGCTTTCTTCACAGTCCAACTCTCACATCCGTACATGACCACTGGAAAAACCATAGCCTTGACTAGACGGACCTTTGTTGGCAAAGTAATGTCTCTGCTTTTGAATATGCTATCTAGGTTGGTCATAACTTTCCTT
The DNA here is from genome assembly GCF_014754425.2 of Oryx dammah. Classification (NCBI taxonomy): domain Eukaryota; kingdom Metazoa; phylum Chordata; class Mammalia; order Artiodactyla; family Bovidae; genus Oryx; species Oryx dammah. The sequence goes on from NW_024070210.1 coordinate 54,217,712, forward strand.
CCAAGGAGTAAGCATCTTTTAATTTAATGACCTATACATATCTAAAACATAGCCTTGAAGTAACAATACTATGGGAATAATAAATCAGTGGTAGCTGAAGATTTTAACACACTTCTTTCAAAAATTGATAGATGATGTAGACACTGAACTAAACTATAAAAATGTTTAATAACACGGTTACTAAAAATGTACATCAAATGGAGAAAAGAAATTCATTTTGAAAAAGAATAGAACTTTCATAAAAATTACCTATGTCCTGGCTTCAAAGGAAGCTTTCATAAATTCCAAAGAATTAATATTCTATAGTCTATTCCTGTGACCATAATACAGATGTCAACTACAAAATGATATATTTACAAAGACCCTCATATGTCTGAAAATGATGTAACTCATACTACAGGTTAAAGGTACAATTATATGGGAAATTATGAGATATAGTCCTTGCTCTTTTTTAAAGGTACAATTATATGGGAAATTATGAGATATAGTCCTTGCTCTTTTTTTTTTTTTTTTTTTAGTCCTTGCTCTTATAGTATAGATTATACATTCCCACAAAAGTTCTGTTAAATGGTAGTATTAGTGATATAGAATTCTATTATTTTCTGTTGGCCAATCATGATACAATTACTGTATTAAGCAAAAATCACAATAGTAGATGTTTATCAGTTTTCACAATCAATTGCCAGACCCCAAAACAAAAGATCATCACAATTGCAAGCCATAATGGAAACATAATCTAGTTTGTTTCACTTTTTCCATTCAGTGCTCCCATTTAATTTAGTTTACATTTTCCAGTTTCTTCATCTCTATTTTTATTTTTTTGGATGCTCTTTCTCAAGGCTTTACCAAGCATAGTAGAAAAGCTTTTGTATACATATTATATATATATAGTAGGTATATTTATTTTAGAAAACTTATGAACTTTTGTCTAGTGAAAATTTATGACATTTTGACTCTACTTGTTTAACTTAGTATGACTAGAAAGCTAGATTTCTAATTTATATTCACTCAAAATTTTGATATAGTTCCATATGTTTTAGCATCTAGTATTACTTCTATTACTTCCCTGGTGGCTCAGACGGTAAAGCATCTGTCTACAATGAGGGAGACCCAGGTTCGATCCCTGGGTTGGGAAGATCTGCTGGAGAAGGAAATGGCAATCCACTCCAGTACTATTGCCTGGAAAAATCCCATGAACAGAAGAGCCTAGTAGGCTACAGTCCATGGGGTCACAAAGAGTCAGACACGACTGAGCGACTTCACTTACTCACTTACCTATTACTGCTATAAGTCTAAAAAGTTTATTATATTAATGATTTTTAAAAAGTGAATGATGCTTGAAGCTTCTAATCCAATTCTGAGAATATAAAGAAATATTAGGTTGTTAAAAAAAAAAAACCAGGAAATTAACGTGATACAGTATTATTAACAAAAGTACATATTTTGTTCAAGTCTCACAAAATTTTATGCTAGTGTCCATTATTTGCTTTCATAACTTATTCAAGATTCCACATTGCATTTAATTGCATTGAACAGCTTCAGCTGCATGAAGCTGTTCAATGCAACTGAACAAATTCTAGCAAATTCTCTTTTCATTTTTATTCTAGTGCAAATATTTTCTAAATTTCCTTGTTATGGCTTCTTAGATATATCCTTCATTTAAAAGAAGACATTTAATTTCCAAACACTTGGGGTTTTTTTAAGTATCTTTGATATTAGTTTCTCATTTTGATATTAATTTCTCATTAAATGATTTCTTCTCTACAAACACTCTGATTTTTTTAATCTTCTAACTTCATTGAGGCTTTCAATGGCTAAGTCAAAGATCTCTCTTGGTAAATGTCACACTGCACTTGAAAATATGTGGATTATTTTAAAATATCTTTTGGTATTGATTTCTAACATAATTCCACAGTGATAAGATAATAGACTCTGTATGATTTCAATACCTTTAGACCATGATATTTTTGTACCTAGTTTTATGTCCCTAGATATCTTCCAATGTCTCCTAGTTTATAGTCTATGGGAACGTGAATAGAGTTTGTATCCTACTGTTGTATGAAAATTGTATAAATCTTAATTATGTTGAGTTGGTTCATAATGCTTTCAGTTCTACTATATTCTTCTACTTCTCTGTACAATTATTCTATTAATTTCTGAGAGTTTGATAGTGAAACTCCAACTAATAATCTTAATTTTTCTACTTAAAACAAACAATTGTAACATATAGTAGAACTATATGTAACACTGTTCAGTATTTTTCCAAGTCCTCTTAAACGCATTATCATAGTCTCATAATTCAAAATATGAAAGATGAAGATAAAAATAAATAAATATGAATTGTCTTTAATTTGGGGCTTCAGAATTTTATATATATTCATTAGATTATCCCTGTTAGTTTTGTGCAGGGATTCAAACCATCTGCATCTTTGCTAATCTTTTGGTCTGTTTGATCTGTCAACAAACAGAAGTGGTGAGTCAAAATTCCCCACTAGGATGAGGGATTTATCCATTTATTCTGATAGTTTTAACAAGCTTTGCTTTATATATTTTAGGGCTATTTTATTAATTGCATGCATGTTCGGAATTGTTATATCTTCTTGATGAATGAATCAAAACTTTTATCATTATATACTGACCTTTTCAAATCCTAAGGTTTATGATGAAAACCCACTTATTCTGCTACTAAAATAATGTCAATTTTCTTTTGGTCAATACTTACCTGATATATCTTTTCCCAACATTTTATTTAAAATTTTATATTCCATTATATTTAGCCTCTTACCAAAAAGAAGGGCATAAAAGCCATGAAACTAGATCTTTTTAACCTCATCTGATAATCTCCATTTTTTAATTTGAGGATTTAAACAACTTCTATTCATAATGAAGATATAAGAGAATTTGTTGCTACAACTTTAGTTTCTAATTTCAATTTACTGAACATTTTCTATTCTCTTTACTCTCCCCTTCTGCCCTCTTTTAAAATATCAATACCTATTGCCCCCCCTCCCCAATAACACAAAAAATTACCCTGCTCTCCTATTATTTGGTTTCTCTACCCATCTACATACTCCATTCCAAACTTTCCTCCTGATACTCTGTAGAATTTTAATTCTATGCTATTAAGCATATACTTTTTCTTTTCCTGTCTCTTAACTTTAACTTTAGAGACAAAGATAACCAACCTTTGCTAAAATATTTAATCATCCTCCCTTTATAGATTTCTTCCAGCATCTACTGGATTTGTTTCTCCATCAATTTGAACATTTCCTTTAAAAGTATTTTCAATGTGGCTGTTTGCAATATTACATATCTGCAAATACTTTTGATATGTGTTTGTATTTCCATGCTAATATGGCTGGATATAAAATTTTAGGCATAAAATATTATGGGTTCTTTCAAACTGTGTTGCTGACGAACGCTCTTGAGGGTCCCTTGGACTACAAGGAGATCAAACCAGTCAATCTTAGAGGAAATCAACACTGAATACTTATTGGCAAGACTGATGCTGAAGTTGAAGCTCCAGTACTTTGGCCACTTGATGCAAAGAGCCCACTCATTGGAAAAGATTCTGATACTGGGGGAGATTGAAGGCTGGGGGAGATTGAAGGCAGGAGGAGAAGGGGGCAACAGAGGATGAGATGGTTGGATGGTATCACTGATTCAATGGACATGGACTTGGACAAACTCTGAGAAGTAATGAGGGACTGGCAAGCGTGGTGTGCTGCAGTCCATTGATTTGCAAAGAGCTGGACATGACTTGGTGACTCAACAACAACAACTATAGGTCCTTACATGAGAAAGACAGGAAGATGTGACACGTAGAGATGCAGCGTGGAGGGTTATGTGAAGACAGAGGCAGAGACTGGACACATGCTGCCCCAAACCAAGTTAACAGTAAGGAATATCACTGACCAAAAACTAAAAGGCATGGAAAAAAATTCTTTCCCAGAGCCTCCAAGAGTGAGGCTGACACATTGATTTCAACCTTCTAACCTCCACAACTGTGAGGGAATCAATTTCTGTTGATTTAGACTACCCAGTTTGTGGTCATTTATTATAGCAGCCCAAAAGAACAAACATATATGGGTTGGCATATGTTATTTGTTTCTTCCCGTGAGACTAGGTCACATTTTCCTGGCTCTTAACAGACTGAATAATTTTGTATTATATTCTAGTTGTAATGACTTATATTCTATGTCTTCAAAGAGTGTTGACGTTTTTATTTCAGTAGACCATTCACTTGGTTAGGCTCAAGACTACACACTGTCATACCTGGGGTGGGGAGAGTTCCGACCTCATTTCAGTCTTTTAAGCCCTAGCTGCATGATGCTTCCAGTTTGTCCCATACATTCATAACTGAGGGATTAGCCAGAGATGGGCTGAGTTGAAACACAGAATTTGGAGTTGCTCTTCTCTAACTCTTTCCTTTCAGGGATTTCTCCCCTCATACCCTGGCATTCCTGGTTGACCTGGGTTCTTTCCCCTACTTCCTCTGTTCAAAAATTCAGGGGGCTCTGTATCAGTTTCAGCTGCCACTGAGCCATGGAACTTACTCTACGGGAGTTCTTTGCTTCAAGGTTCAGTTCAGTTCAGTTCAGTTCAGTCGCTCAGTCGTGTCCGACTCTTTGCGACCCCATGAATCGCAGCACACCAGGCCTCCCTGTCCATCACCAACTCCCGGAGTTCACTCAGATTCACGTCCATCGAATCAGTGATGCCATTCAGCCATCTCATCCTCTGTCATCCCCTTCTCCTCTTGCCCCCAATCCCTCCCAGCATCAAAGTCTTTTCCATGACTCAACTCTTCGCATGAGGTGGCCAAAGTACTGGAGTTTCAGCTTTAGCATCATTCCTTCCAAAGAAATCCCAGGGCTGATCTCCTTCAGAATGGACTGGTTGGATCTCCTTGCAGTGCAAGGGACTCTCAAGAGTCTTCTCCAACACCACAGTTCAAAAGCATCAATTCTTTGGCGCTCAGCTTTCTTCATAGTCCAACTCTCACATCCATACATGACTACTGGAAAAACCATGGCCTTGACTAGACAGACCTTAGTTGGCAAAGTAATGTCTCTGCTTTTGAATATGCTGTCTAGGTTGGTCATAACTTTTCTTCCAAGGAGTAAGAGTCTTTTAATTTCATGGCTGCAGTCACCATCTGCAGTGATTTTGGAGCCCCCCAAAATAAGTCACCCCCAAAATCTTCCTACTTCATTTCAGTCTCCAAATCCCTCAAGGAGTTGTGTTTTTGTTTGTTTGTTTGTTTGTTTTGTTTTGTTTTGTCTAGAATTGATAGCTTTTAAGAAAGGATTAGCGTGCTAGATCCTCCCTTCTCCAAATCATAAACTTCAGCATCTTTAGATAGGTGATCCCAATGTAAAGGTAAATCTATTCGAATAAAGGTTTAACCTAGGGCTGATTTCTTGAGGGTGGAGGCCAGTAACCCATGTGAACTAGTTAACTAAGCAAGAACTGGAAACCAAGTTAGGATATGGGGTCATGTTAATTTGCCTCTGATTCCAGAGCTTAAGCCCTTATACACTCTTAAAATTAATTGAGATCAAAAGTAACTTGAGGGACTTCCCTGGTGGTCCAGTGGTTAAGACTCCAGACTTCCACTGCAGACATCATGGGTTTAATACGTAGTTGGGGAACTAAGATCCCACATTTCATGAAGCATGGCCAAAAATACAAAAAAAAAATTTTTTTTTAAGTAACTTGCATTTTAGAACATAGTAATTTTACAAACATTTTATTCTGAGAGTCTAGGACTCAAGATTTGATCTCTCCTACTCCCAGCTTTCAGTTCAACAATTCAGTTGCTCGGTTGTGTCTGACTCTTTGTGACCCCATGGACTGCAGTATGCCAGGCTTCCCTGTCCATCATCAACTCCTGGAGCTTGCTCAAACTCATGTCAATCGAGTCAGTGATGCCATTCAACCATCTCATCCTCTGTCATTCCCTTCTCCTCCTGCATTCAATCTTTCTCAGCATCAGGGTCTTTTCTAGTAAGTCAGTTCTTTGTATCAGGTGGCCAAAGTATTGGAGTTTCAGCTTCAACATCAGTTCTTCCAATGAACATCCAGGACTGATCTCCTTTGGGATGAACTGGTTGGATCTCCTTGCAGTGCAAGGGACTCTCAAGAGTCTTCTCCAATACCACAGTTCAAAAGCATCAATTCTTCAGCACTCAGCTTTCTGTATAGTTCAACTCTCACATCCATACACAACTAGTGGAAAAACCATAGCTTTGACCAGATGGACCTTTGTTGGCAAAGTAATGTCTCTGCTTTTTAATATGCTGCCTAGGTTGGTCATAGCTTTTCTTCTAAGGAGCAAACATCTTTTAATTTCATGGCTGCAGTCACCATCTGCAGTGATTTTGGAGCCCAAAAAATTAAGTCTCTCACTGTTTCCATTATTTCTCCATCTATTTGCCACAAAGTGATGGGATTGGATGCCATGATCTTAGTTTTCTGAATGTTGAGTTTTAAACCAACTTTTTCACTCCTCTTTGCTTTCATCAACAGGCTGTTTAGTTATTCTTAACTTTCTGCCATAGGGTGGTATCATCTGCATATCTGAGGTTATAGATATTTCTCCCCCCAATCTTGATTCCAGCTTGTGCTTCATCCAGCCTGGCATTTCACATGATGTACTCTGTATGTAAGTGAAATAAGCAGGGTGACGATATACAGCCTTGACATACTCTACTTTGTTTGATAGTAATTTTCCAAAATAATTTATATTTATTCTTTTTATTCAGAGATTGATCACACCATTCATTAAAACAAAAATGGCCAGTTTATAACTGTTATAAGTTGTAACTTGTTATAAGTTATAACTGATCCTCTCTGAGTGATCAGAAGTCTCTGTTTACAACTAGGCCAGCCAGAGCATTATGGGTAATATGGTGTTTGATAGTGTTAAACCAGTTAATGCTGCATTTATCAAATGGCTGGTAGTAATTAATAGCCTCTATGTGAAATCTCATTTTTTAAAATAGCAGAATCTTTCCCAGATCCCCTAGAGGGACTTCATCAGCCATTATTTCCTTTGTCACTTAAAAAGGAAAATAGTGAGCTCTGGCAAATTCCAATTTGAATCTATTCATTTTGGTCCCTGCCTTGTATTAGAATTGAAAATGCAATTTCCAGCCCTTCTTCAAAATTGGAATTGTTGTCATTATTCAGTTTTCCATATGTGAGAAGCTGTCACCTCTGTCAGCTTCAGCGCATCTCCATTGGTGATTCCAAAACCAGACTCACAGATCTGAACACATGCTGTGCAACTGAAGTTAAAAGGTAATTTCTCTCCCAACGGACCAAGAGCCATGCTGATAAGAGCAAAGTCCCTGGTTTGAATATCTGTTCCCATCATCTCCTAATAACATATTAATGCATCTAATGTCCTCCACACATGCCAGACATCTCTACTCCTTGGATGTTTCCTGACAGGGGATCCAGGATTTGTTATTACCTAGTGCCAGAAGGGTGCCACTAAGGGCAAGGTTATATTTGACTCTCAGTCCTGCTCTGTGGAAACTAGCCTCTGGCTGACTCAGTCTTGCTCAGACACACTCGCTTCCTAACTGTGACCAAGACCCAGTCCTTTCTTCTGGAGAACAAAGTCCATTCTTCAATAGTTCCTATCACTCCAGAAGCTGGCCAGTTAGAAAAAAGAGAAAGATAGTTTGGCCTCAGAAACAGTGTGAGATCCAGGAGGTAACTTCAGGGGTGGGCAAGGGAGTTGTTAAAGGTATCCTACTCAAAGGGCATCAGCTAACAACCATCCTGATCACAGTGGACCAAAACAAAATGCTGTCTGTGAGTATTTCCAATTTCTAAGAGTAAAACACCATATATCTCAGGAGTGAAAATAATTTTTGAAGGTTATGGGCCTGCAATGGGTTTTTTGCAAAGGAGGGGAGAGATTGAAGAACCAAAAACTGAACTAATCTACATGATAAAGCAGGTCCTTGAGGAAGAAGATATTGCACTATAAATTGAGTTTAGGGTTCCCTGGGATATCAGGAATAAGGAGTACCAGAGGGAGGCAGAATATAAATAAGAGAGAAAATGCAAAGGAGGATTCTTATCTGAATGAATGAAAGAGTGGGCACTTAATATCCTGGATGGAGGCAAGGCTTAATGGCAGGTCAGGGAGGCGCTTTCAGCGATGGTACATGGCCAGTGATGGATTTCAGGGACAGGGGTATCGAGTTGAGTTCTCTGTTGTCATGCCCCTACATAACTCCAGTCCTCAGTCAAGTATGTTAGAGGCAAGAGTCTTGTTATGCAGTGGGGAAGCCTGGCTTCATACTTGGGACAATGAGTGAGGGGGAAGGCAGTCTTGCTTTCACTCTCCATCTCCTGTAGCTAGCCAGAAGTGACAATGAAGCATGCAGAGAGAATGGGGTCTGAGAGCACCAGCAGCAAAATGAATGGAGTCTACGGATCATTTTGTCTGCTGATCATCACAGGATCAGCAAGTGCCTGTGAGGTGTAAAATGACAAAGAACAGAAAACAAATTCTGTTTTCCTCCTATATACCATTGGCTCCAGCTTACACCTTCCCAGGATTGTGTCTAAGACACAGGCAGATCATGATGACTAGGTTATACTAAATCCAGGTTGTGAGCAAGGATGTGTAGTGGGAAGGCATACATGGGCTATAAAATGTCTGAAATCAAGGAAGGGGCACTCAGACACATCTCACCTGATTGCTCATCAGGTGATGCAATATTTTTATTGGATCAGCCGTTGGTAAGTTTGTTCTCGCCCTGGATTCATATTAAAGGCACCCCATTCACAATAAGCAATGCTTTGGACACTCACATCACCTTGATTTGTAGGCAGAACAGTTTCTTACTCAGAAAAGACATTTAACCAAGGCTGAACATTTCATTCTTCCACACTGTAAGCTCCCTAATCACCAAATTCATTGAGCACTAACAATACACAGGCACCTCGGCAACACTGACATTATTGACATTCAATCCCAAAGAAGCCCCTCAAAGCAATCAGTGTAGACAAGCAGCCTTTTGTTTCTCATCATAAGGCTAGCTGAACCTAATAGACAGACATAGCAGGGCCAGGTGTTCTAAGAAACCGCTTATATTATCAGAGATTATGGATTTCCACTTGGTTAGAAATGAGAAGAGAATTAATGTTTACTGAAGTCCTGCTTTGGGCTAGAGTAAGTTAGACATTTTGACAAACATGTGATCAACCCAACCCTACAATTGCTCTGCAAAAGTTATGAGGAAACAGGGTCTTACCCCAGTCTGGGATCTTCTTAGGCCAGGTCTAACTCTATAACCCAAGACTTCCTACACTGACATCCTGCCCCAGAGGTACACACCTCACAAAGGTCCAGCTAAGTGACTGCTCACAGGATGCCATGGAATATTCTGGTGGTCCCAAACTGAAGGTTACAACCTATTTGTACATCATGACTTCAATTTAGTCAGTCTTGACCAACATTGTAAATGTTGAACTTGTTCCAGGGAGCATCTCATTTATTTTTCACTACAGTCCTTTAAATTAAGGAGCACTGTTCTGCCCATTTGTAGACAAACTAAAGGAAGCTTAGAAACAGTGAGAGCACTTATCCAAGACCCCTTGGCTAGGAAGGAGCTGAGTCAAGTACAGGCACATCTGTGGGCTATGTCATCTTCCACACAATTAGTCCTGCCTTTAATTTAACTCACTGGGGTTTGTATATTCCTCAGACTCTTTAGCATAGATATTCTTATCTCCTTTCACAAATAAGGAAATAAAGCATACAAGAAATTGTCAAGAAAGAGAGATTTCAGAGTTTGAAGAGATGCCAGAGCTCAATCGTTTGCTTATTTTACTTTCAGTAGATAAAAAAACAGGCCCAGAGATATGCAGCAACTCTCTCTATGCCATACAACTTATTAGCCACACAGCCAGGATGTAAGCCCACGTCTCCTAAGCCCCTACCTCTGCCCTTGAGGTCTTCTTCTGATTCTCCAAATTGGGGAAATAGTCATTTCTAGGCAAATAATTTCCCTGAGCCACAGGGTATTAGTTTGGCAAGAGCTGCCATAATAAAATACCACACGCTGGGCTTGAACAACAGACTCTTATTTTCTCACAGATCTGGAACCTAGAAGTCTGAGATCAAGGTGTCGGCAGGTTTGGCTTCTCCTGCGGCTCTCTCCTGGGCTTTCAGGTGGTGCCTTCTTGCTGTGTCTTCACATGGCCTTTTCTCTGTGTGTGCAAAACCCTGAGGTTCCTCTTCCTACAAAGACACCAAACCTATTGGATTAGGGCCCCACCCTTATGATTTCATTTAACTTTAATGACCTCTTTAAAGGCCTTATCTCCAAATATAGACCCAGTGAGTGTTAGGCCTTACCCATAATAATTTAAGAGGGACACAGTTTGATCCATAAGAGTTTCTAGATCTCTACAATGAGGACACTATTATGGCCCTCACCCACCACCCTTCCAAGACTGTTGGAGGATTAACAGATCATCTGACAGAGTGTAAGCTTAGGGCAAAGCCTTCCATCAATGATTGTTTGCTTCCATCCTGCCCTACAAGTGGGGGAGAGAGCAGTGGATGAAGGATGAAATAAAGAGCTAATGCAGCATCGCTTGGAAGAAGAGTCTTGCTGGTGTCAGGGGAATAACAAGTTCTTGAGAGTTAAGAAAGCAACTTACTATTCGTTATGCTTCCAATTGCCACAGTTGGCATATTATATTAAAGACACTTAGAGTCAGAGAGAAGAAAGCTGCTTTGCAGGCACAAAGAAAGTTATGGACGCAGAGATTTTAGCATGTTTCATGCTGATTGACAGAACGTCTTCTCTTTAAGTGAGAGGCTGTCAGGCACCATATTGTTAAGAGCTTATCAAATTTGTACACAGGATTTTCTTTATTACATGATTCCACCAGATCCTTGCAATATTCATGTAAAATCAAATGGAAAGTCATGCTAAATGCTGGACACTACCAGACCTCCACTGTCGGGTGATGAGGAATCTCACTTTTTAGAGACCAAAGACCAAATGACCTGCCTGCCCCTGCACACACACACACACACGACACAAGACCCTTTCTCAGGATCTAATGCTTTTCTTGTTGCCCTTAACCTCCATTTAAAAAAGTAGAAATACAAAGCAATGATGGATACCAGTGACTGTGGACACATTAAATATTTGATCATGGGTAACCCAAGCAGTTCACTGGACAGGCAGGTGCAGGGAGCCCAGAAGTCAGGATTCTAGCAAGAGTTCAGCCACCAACTGTGTGTGCACTTAACCTCTCGGTTCTCAGTTTCCTCACCTACAAAATGAGGTGGTTCACTGAAGGATCTTCATTGCCCGTGCAACCTGGAGCATCCAAATAACATTACGGAGGTCATTTTCCCCATACCCAGGCCCCTCTCTGCTTCGTCTCCATTCATCTCGGCTCTGCTGCCCATTCCCTATGGTTCTAGAATACACCTTCAGCTCTGACCTCACTCCTCAGCATCAGACCCGTGTTTCCCAGGGACCTTAAGGAATTGCATCGTCACTAAAACTCAGGATGTTCAAAAATGGACTTAGGTCTGTTTCCCCAAGCTTGCTACTCATCTGGGCTTCTCCATTACATCAGCAGCACTCACCATGGAAGAGAAGACCACAGACTCTGGAATCAGAGAGTTCTGAGTTTGAAATCTGCTTCCAGAACTTCTAGGTACTTCTTCATTCCCCAAGGACTTATTGAGGGTTTATCCTGTGCCAAGATGTTTTGATGATACACAGACGTAAAGACTTGCTCAACTTTTGAGAAGCTCTGTGTCCAGCTATGGGACATGGAGAAGAAGAGCCAACCATGTGGAGGCAGAACGTCTCATATTTTAGAGAGGATAACAATCACTTCCTAGGACTGCTGTAAGCTAACCTTTGTAAGCAAACACCTGTGTTCCGCTTCTGTCCTTTCTCTCCTTTACAGCTCACACCAGTTTCTCCCTCTGTTCCCATGGATATAAGGCCTGATTGCTCTCTGCCATTATGATGCTGGTCCTGGTCTGACCTCCTTGGACAAAGGTGTCTTAGCTCACTGGAGCTGTCACAGTTCTTAACACACAAAAGGCATCAGTCAAGGATCACCATCACTGTGCTGTAAGGATGACAAATGTCAGACTAGAGATCTTCTGAGCTCCCTGAGGACAGGAGATTTGTCTTTTTCCTCTAGCTTCCACACAAAGCACAGAGCCTGATCCACAGTAGGTTCTCAATAAATACTAAGTGTCATCTTAACACATAGGAGGCCCCCAATGCTCATGGTTCTTTGTTTAAACACAGGAACCCTCATCTCCCTTTTGTATATGTCAAGGAAAATTAACAGCATGATTTGGATGAACAACAAAGAAGCCAGCACAATTCCCCCTGACTTCCTTATTACAATTAGTAATAGACTCATTTCCTCCCTTCTTCCTTGATCTTTTCATTGTTCAGTTAAGAATGAGATGTGCTGATGAAAACTCACCAAAGGTGCAGAAGCCCACTGAAAAGGCAAAGAGGGAAAAGAAAAAAAAAAAAGATTTTTAGGAAAGAAGGAAGCACAATAGTAGGGATAATAAACCAAGGCACTAGGAACGTTGCTGTCAGGTGGCCACAGACGGCTTTCTATTTCTGTCCTTGTCAAGCGCATCGCTGGATGAGCCCACACACAAATGCTTTCTCTCTGACGAGAGACACTTTTGTGCAGTGGGTCCCTCATCAGCCCTGCTCCATCAGATGATCTCATGTTCCTCTGGGCAGTTTTATTAGCACTCTCGATCCTCAGAACCTTTAAACCAAGTCACCATCACACTGATCATTATTAGCATTGCTCAAAGTACATGTTCTGAAAAGTCATATTAAAAGTGCCCTGATTCATTTCCAACTAAAGAGTTTTTAGCCCAAGGAACCTGGCACATCTGTTTTAGAGATCAGTCATCTATGAAAGGCTTTTCTCTTCTCTACATTCTGTAGGCAGAGAGCAATAACCCAGCAGGCTTTCCTTTATCTTTGGAAGAAGGAGTCAAAATTCTATTTAGAAAGCAATCCTTAAAATAACTAGGAGAAACATCTGGTTTCAGTGAGTGGTCCAGGTCAGCATGGCGGTCACCAGTTAGTTAACCAATTAGAAAACAGATGGATTTTCAAATCCATCGACCAAGAATGGCTCGCTGAGTACCCGTATCAAGTGCCAGAGCTGTGCTAGGTGCCCTTGCCCCCAGGTTGGTGATCGCCTTGCTGGGAATGTGGCAGTGGCAGGTGGGAAGTTGACTGGAACAATACAAGACCAGGTGGTCATGGTGAAGGAGGTAGTGTGTGAGCTGGACATGACAGGCTAAGTAGGAGCTGGATGGAGGGAGGCAGAAAGAAAGGCATTACAGGGCCTGGAGTACCCTCTTCATTTATTTGCCTGCCCCCCCCCCCACCAAGTGACAGTGGGGGAAGGTCTAGAGCCAATAGGCAGAGGCAGATTAACCATGACAGAAGTGAAGGTTAAGGTCATACGATTGTATAAAACTTGCAAAAGGTAACTTAACTTCAATGGGTTTCCCATTGTCTCTTACAAACCCAATTTACCCTTAATTATCTCTCCCTTTAAGTGTCAGAGGCCATTTTAGTGATCTTGAGCATTGGGGTGGATGCAGCTTTTGGGAGGTTGAATTGGGGAACCATTTTGAGTTTAGTGGAATATATTTATGCAGAATATGATAACTTCCAATACAATTAAATTATTGCCAGCCATTCTAGATTCCAGGAACATTCCTTAAAAACATCAATTCAAAGAACACTGAAGGTTAGTCAATGAACAACAACAAAAAAAGGGAAATGCCCTGATCTTACAGTTTTCATAGGAAAAGAACATGATTGTTTTCCCAAACTCAACAGAAATGCTAAGAATTTACATGAAATTACGACGTTGTAAAGCTGGATGAAATCACTCTAAGTCATGAATAATAAAAACCAATTTCAATCAACTATGATAAAAGAGTGAGTTATCTATTTTCACTGTAGATAATATTCCAAAACACTGTCATGGGAAAAAGTGATCAGACCGTGACACCAAAAATGTACAAATAAAGAGATTTATCAGTTAGTTACTTAACTGATTAAAGCAGCGGATGATTTCTCCAGTCCGGGACACCTGTGGAATATGTTGGCTATTCAATATTTTTAACTTGGTATGATTTCTTGCCTCATTCCAAATTAATAATTTTATGCCTAATTTTGTATTCTTTTTCCTAAAGAAGATCCCTTAAGATTAACTCATGAAACACACTTATTAAAAAGCACATAGAGGGGTACAGTGAGGGCTTCAAAGAGGGATCTTCTAAGTCAGCCTGAAGTGCTGAAAAGGAGGACATGGGGAAGAAAAGGATTGCATTGGGTACGTGTCCCAGAAGATGACAGCATGGAATGGCGGTGGAAGAGGTCAGGCTGCCCACAGACAACAGACCTGGGCCATCTTAGGTGGCTGGGTTCTGCTTCACCCACCACAAGATGCACGTCTTTTGCATGTAAGTAATGAGTCCCTTTGAGCCCTGCAGCTTCTGTACACGTCTTTGTGAGTGTGTGCTCAGTGACTCAGTCTGCGGCCCCCTGGACTGTAGCTCGCCAGGCTCCTCTGTCCCTGGGATTTCGCACTCAAGAATACTGGGGTGGCTTGCCATTTCCTCCTCCAGGAGATCTTCCCAACCCAGGGATCAAACCTGCATCTCCTGCACTGGCAGGCAGATACTTTGCTGCTGAGCCACCTGGGAAGTGGCTATCCAAGTTTTCATGTCTTGCCATTTTCTCTAGTTCTTTATCAGAGAACAGGTTTCCACTTGTCAAAAATCAAAAAATATATGGGCTCACTTCCACACAACCAATACATTGGGTTCTAATATTTTTCTCTATTATTAACTATTATTTTATTATTGGAGTAAGACCATTTTTTCTCAACCTGTCTTCAGTGACAACCTCCATCACAGATCTTCCCTGCTTCCTTAAATGACATCCTGCTTGCTTCCTGTCTGTGCCCTTCTGAGGAAGGATGAAGGGACTGTCTCCTGGGCCCACCCTCTAAAGTCATAACTAACCCTCTTGGAACATGTTGTTATTGGTTCATATATCTTTCTCCATAGCATATACAAAAAGGAAATTAAAAAAGGAGATAGTGCATGATTATATACTGGCAAGATTTCCCTTTGTAGAAAAACCTTAGTGCCTCTGGAAATGAAAAAGAATGTCTAGTGTTTACCTGCCATGCTCTGTATACTGTGTTAATCACCTTACAGACTTTATAACATTTTTTTTTCTCAAGTCAAACCTATGTAATGGATATCATTATCCCAGAGAGGTTAATCACCTTTCTGAAATCACTGGAAGTGATTGTATTTGGCTGGCTTAAAAGTCTGCTCATTTCAGTCTTTCCTCTCTAACCCTGCCTCTCTCATCTTCCCATTTGAGTTTCTCTACCTACAAGTGATTGAACAGAAAATAGTGTCACTTTGGGTTAAAAAAAAACACTTTTCAGTGAATGTTTCCTAAAAGGCAGAGCTATCACTAATATGGTTATTTTTCTTTCTCATTGGCCTACTCTTAGGTAAGCCAAGTCTTTGAGTTGATATTCAGTTGCAAATATGGAGGAAAACCTAATTTTAAATCAGCACTGGGCCAAGAGCAAGACTACCTTTTCAACGTTTACCCAACACTCAGTGTTGACAAGCCATCCTTCAAAGAGAGTGGGGATGGCAGGGTTGAGAGATTCTAAACCAGGCACCACAAAGACTCTATTGAAACAGAAGAACAGAATCCCCTGCCTCCTGCGGCCGACACCATTCACTCCAGGGACTGGATGTCAGCTCAAGCCAAAGCAGATCTCATTCATCCTGGTCCAACCCCAGGGAGTCAGGGCGCTCTATTCAAGGCAGGATTTTCAAAGTTTCTCCATTCCCTTCTTGCCATCTCCCTCCAACCAGGTAGCCAGCTGAGTCTGATTGATCCCAACAATGTTTCTTCTCATATCTGAATTTCACAAGCATGTGAGAAGTCTCAGGTGTGGGTTTTTCTCCCCCTGGCTTCTAATAAACCGGGTCCTCATGCTTGAAATAAAGCCCACTTCAAGAGCTCGCCCCAGCTAGCCATGCAGCCTCACAGCAGGAGATTCCACTCTTCGGGGGCTTTCAGAACTTCAGAATCTAAAATCAGACACTTGGAATGACAGCACATGACGTGACCCCAGAGGAAATTTGCTTTCCTTTTCATGGGACATCTGTCGCTTTAGAATTCTCCAAGGGTCACGCCTGGTGGAATGAACCTTCAGGGAGATAAGAACAAGAAAGATGGGGCCAAGAGATTTCATTATCACTGGCAAGGGGTGCGGGTAGGGGTCCTGCCTGGGAGGCCCCTTGTTGCCCTGGGTACCACATTTCTGGAGATTAACAGCTGGAGCAGACCTGAAGTGATGGAAAGCCAGGATGATGAAGGGGAGGCAGACTCTGCAGTGTTAGGAAAGGTTTCAAACAATACGGCTTCCTCTGCCTGAAAAGACCAGGGCTCGGAAACAATCTAATCAAAGTCTCCGAAGATAACGATGAAGGGAAGTGGGAAGTTGTACATGGCCTTGTTCAGCTAACCCTACACACGAGGACTAGGCAGCAGCCTCCAAATTGGAAGAAAGCCATGAGGGAACACTTAAGAGGAAATATAACTTTACACAGCAGGTAGGAAATCTGGGGGACTTACTAGCCCTGGAGGTGGCAGAGGCCATTTATAAACAGACTCAAAGCACATTGAGACAAACTTGTGGAATAGGAGATCCACTGTGGGTCACTGAGAAGAAGTCCAAATGTGTGACTAGACTTCACCATAATCTTTTGAAACTGACCTAATGTGCAGATATCAAATTTCTTGTTCCATGTCACACGAGATAGATGATGGTCACAAACACAGCACGCTCTCTCCTGGGTATCTCCAAATTTTGGCCTCTGGTATAGACAAAACATGAGCTCTACCTCCAACTTAATCATTTTCTCAAGCAAGGATATTAGAATGCTTGTGAATCGTTTCTAAAGGGGAAGATCCCTGGGTACCTGGACCTAGGCCCCTGACAGGGGTGAGGCTGTGAAGATGAGTCAGCCAAAGCAAGTCAAACACCAGGTCTACAGATGATTTCAGACTGACCCAGTCATGACAAGTTTCTGAAACACTGCAAGGCATGGATCTGCAGTCTGTGACCATAAGTCAAACTCAGGTCAGTATGAGCAAGAGTTTTCTAATCTATAAAATGAGCACTACAAATAGTACTTTGAAGTGTTTTTCTAAGATTACATAATAACTATTAGGACTATTAGGATAGTCTTTCATATATTGTAGAAATATGGTAAAGGGTGGCTATTGTTTAGTGATTATCAGTACAGCTGGGCTGATATAGTATAGACCTTGCCTTAGGCAGTCATGCTGCCTTGAACTTGATTCCACAGAAACTGACTAGTTTATCTACTGATATCTCTGGTGGCTGTCTTGTCAAATAAGGATACCTATGTCAAAATTGAATTTGGAACTTGAGTGAGGGGGTACTTAGATCTTTCTAAAAAACTGAAAACTTAACAGGTTGTTATGGGTTTAATTGGGCTTCCCTTGTGGCTCAGCTCCTGCAATGCGGGAGACCTGGGTTTGATCCCTGGGTTGGGAAAATCCTCTGGAGAAGGGAAAGGCTACCCACTCCAGTATTCTGGTCTAGAGAATGCCATGGACTATGTAGTTCATGGGGTCACAAAGAGTTCAACATAACTGAGCGACTTTCACTTTCACGGGTTTAATAGTGTCCCCTCAAGGACTTCCCTCATAGTCCAGGGACTAAGACTACACACTTCCAATACAGGGGGCCCCAGTTTGATCCCTAATCAGGGAACTAGATCCTGCATGCCTCAACTAAGAATCTGCAGGCCACAACTAAAGAGCCCACACACTGCAAAAAAGATCAAAGATCCCAATTGTTGCACCTAAGACCTGATGCAGCCAAAAAAAAAAAAAAAGTGCCCCTTCAAAATTCACGTTAAAGTCTTAAACCCCAGTACCTCAGAATGTGACCTTATTTAGAAACATGGTCATGATTAACTCTTTAAAAAATGGACATAAAAGGAACCTACCTCAACAGAGTAAAGACCATATAAGATATGCCTAAAGCAAACATTATTCTCAGTGGTGAAAAACTGAAAGCATTCCCCCTAAGATCAGGAACAAGACAGGGTGTCCACTTTCACCACTGTTATTCAACATAGTTTTGGCAGTCCTAGCTACAGCAATCAGAGAAGAAAAATAAATAAAATGAATCCAGATTGGAAAAGAAGAAGTAATGCTATCACTGTTTGCAGATGACATGATACTGTATATAGAAAATCCTAAAGATAGTATGAGGAAATTACTAGAGCTAATCAGTGAATTTAGCAAAGTTGCAGAATACAAAATCAATACATAGAAATCACTTGCATTTTTATATACTAACAATGAAAAATCAGAAAGAGAAATTAAGGAATCAATCCCATTCACCATTGCCACAAAAAGAATTAATTATCTAAGAATAAACTTACCTAAGGAGACAAATTGCCAACATCCATTGGATCATGGAAAAAGCAAGAGAGTTCCAGAAAAACATCTACTTCTGCTTTCTTGACCATGCCAAAGCCTTTGACTGTGTGGATCACAACAAACTGTGGAGAATTCTCAAAGAGTTGGGAATACCAGACAACCTGACCTGCCCCCTGAGAAATCTGTATCCAGATCAAGAAGCAACAGTTAGAACTGGACATGGAACAACAGACTGGTTCCAAATCGAGAAAGGAGTACATCAAGGCTGTATATTTTCACCCTGCTTATTTAACTTATATGCAGAGAACATCATGAGAAATGCTTGACTGGATGAAGCACAAGCTGGAATCAAGATTGCCAGGAGAAATATTGATAGCCTCAGATAAGCAGATGCCACCATGCTTATGGCAGAAAGTGAAGAAGAACTAAAGAGCCTCTTGATGACAGTGAAAAGGGAGAGTGAAAAAGTTGGCTTAAAACTGAACATTCAGGAAACTAAGATCATGGCATCTGGTCCCATCACTTCATGGCAAATACATGGGCAAACAATAGAAACAGTGACAGACTTTATTTTGAGGGGCTCCAAAGTCACTGTAGATGATGACTGCAGCTACAAAATTAAAAGACACCTGTTCCTTGGTAGAAAAGCTATGACCAACCTAGATAGCTTATTCAAAAGCAGAGACATTACTTTGCCAACAAAGGCAAAGTATGGTCTAGTCAAAGCTATGGTTTTTCCAGTAGTCATGTATAGATGTGAGAGTTGGACCATAAAGAAAGCTAGGCACCAAAGAATTGATGCTTTTGAACTGTGGTCTTGGAGAAGACTCTTGAGAGTCCCTTGGCCTGCAAGGAGATCCAACCAGTCCATCCTAAAGGAAATCAGTTCTGAATATTCATTGGAAGGACTGATGCTGAAGCTGAAACTCCAATATTTTGGCCATCTGATGTGAAGAAGTGATTCACTGGAAAAGACCCTGATGCTGGGAAAGATTGAAGCCAGGAGGAGAAGGAGACAACAGAGGATGAGATGGTTGGATGTCCATCACTCAATGGTCATGAGTTTGAGTAAACTCCAGGAATTGGTGATGGACAGGGAGGCCTGGTGTGCTGCAGTCCATGGGGTTGCAAAAAGTTGGACATGAATGAGTGACTGAAGTATAACTAACAATAAGGAGACAAAAGAACTGAACACAGAAAATTATAAGACACTGATGAAAGAAATCAAAGATGACATAAACAGATGGAGAGATATTCCATGTTCCTGGGTAGGAAGAATCAATATTGTGAAAATGACTATACTACCAAATGAAATCTACAGATTCAGTGCGATACCTCTCAAATTATCAATGGCATTTTTTCACAGAATTAGAACAAAAATTTTCACAATTCATATGGAAACACAAAAGACCCCAAATAGCCAAAGCAGTCTTGAGAAAGAAGAATGGAGCTGGAGGAATCAATCTTCCTGACTTCAGATTATACTACAAAGCTACAATCATCATGACAGTATGTTATGGGTACAAAAAAAACAGAAATATAGACTAACAGAACAAGATAGAAAGATCATAAATAAGCCCATGCACCTATGGGTACCTTATTTTTGACAAAGGAGACAAGAATGTACATTGGGCAAGGACAGTCACTTCAATAAGTGGCACTGGGAAAATTGGTCAGCTACAAGTAAACGAATGAAATTAGAACACTCACTAACATCATACACAAAGATAAACTCAAAATAGATTAAAGACCTAAATGTAAGACCAGAAACTATAAAACTCTTAGAGGAAAACATAGGCAGAACACTAGATAACATAAATCAAAGCAAGATGCTCTATGACCCACCTCCTAGAGCAATGGAAATAAAAACAAAAGTAAACAAGTGGGACCTGATTAAACTTAAAAGCTTTTGCACAGCAAAGGAAATGCTAAGCAAGGTGAAAAGACAACCATCAGAATGGGAGAAAATAATCACAAATGAAACAACTGACAAAGGATTAATTCCCAAAATATACAAGCAGCTCATACAACTCAATGCCAGAAAAACAAACAACCTAATCAAAAAGTGGGGGAAAGACCTAAAGGGACATTTTTCCCAAGAAGACATACAGATGGCTAACAAACACATGAAAAGGTGCTCAACACTGCTCATTATTAGAGAAATGCAAATCAAAACTACAATGAGATATCACCTCACACCAGTCAGAATGGCCTTGATCAAAATGTCTATAAACAATAAATGCTGGAGAGGGTGTGGAGAAAAGGGAATGCTCTTGTACCATTGGTGGAAATGTAAATTGATACAGCCACTTTGGAAGACAGTATGGAGATTCCTTTAAAAACTAGGAATAAAACCAGCAATCCCACTCCTAGGCATATACCCTGAGGAAACCAGAGTTGAAAAAGAAACATATATCCCATGCTTCATTACAGCACTGTTTACAATAGCTAGAACATGGAAGCAACCTAAATGTCCATCAGCAGATGAATGGATAAAGAAGTTGTGATACAGATACACAATGGAATATTACTCAACCATAAAAAGGAATGCATTTGAATCAATTCTGATGAGGTGGGTGAACCTAGAGCCTATTATACAAAGTGAAGTGAGTCAGAAAGAGAAAGATAAATAACATATTCTAATGTATATAGACCTCATTCCATAGTTCATCAAGCACTCTATCTATCAGATCCAGGCCCTTAAATCTATTTCTCACTTCCACTGTATAATCATAAGGGATATGATTTAGGTCATACCTGAATGGTCTAGCGATTTTCCCTACTTTCTTCAATTTGAGTCTGAATTTGGTAATAAGGAGTTCATGATCTGAGCCACAGTCAGCTCCTGGTCTTGTTTTTGTTGACTGTATACATCTTCTCCATCTTTGGCTGCAAAGAATATATCAATGTGATTTCGGTGTTGACCATCTGGTGATGTCCATGTGTAGAGTCTTCTCTTGTGTTGTTGGAAGAGGGTGTCTGCTATGACCAGTGCCTTTTCTTGGCAAAACTCTATTAGCCTTTGCCTGCTTTGTTCCATTTTCCAAGGCCAAATTTGCCTGTTACTCCAGGTGTTTCCTGACTTCCTACTTTTGCATTCCAGTCCCCTATAATGAAAAGGACATGTTTTTTGGGTGTTAGTTCTAAAAGGTCTTGTAGGTCTTCATAGAACCGTTCAACTTCAGCTTCTTCAGCGTTACTGGTTGGGACATAGACTTGGATTACCGTGATATTGAATGGATGTGAGAGTTGGACCGTGAAGAAGGCTGAGTGCCGAAGAATTGATGCTTTTGAACTGTGGTGTTTGAGAAGACTCTTGAGAGTCCCTTGGACTGCAAAGAGATCCAACCAGTCCATTCTGAAGGAGATCAGCCCTGGGATTTCTTTGGAAGGAATGAGGCTAAAGCTGAAACTCCAGTACTTTGGCCACCTCATGCGAAGAGTTGACTCATTGGAAAAGACTCTGATGCTGGGAGAGATTGGGGGCAGGAGGAGAAGGGGACGACAGAGGATGAGATGGCTGGATGGCATCACGGACTCAATGGACGTGAATCTGAGTGAACTTCGGGAGTTGGTGATGGACAGGGAGGCCTGGCGTGCTGCGATTCATGGGGTCGCAAAGAGTCAGACATGACTGAGTGACTGAACTGAGCTGAACTGAATGCATATAGACAGAATCTAGAAAAATGGTACTGAAGAATTTATTTACAGGGCAGCAGTGGAGAAACAGACATACAGAATAGACTATGGGGTGAGGGTAGGAGAGGGTGAGATGTATGGAAAGAGTAACATGGAAACTTATATTACCATATGTAAAATAGATAGCCAACTGGATTTGCTCTATGGCTCTGGAAACTCAAACAGGGGCTCTGTATGTATCTAGAGGGGTGAGATGGGGTGGCAGATGCAAGGGAGGTTCAAAAGGGAGAGTATATATGTATACCTATGGCTGATTTATGTTGAGGTTTGACAGAAAACAAAATTCTGTAAGGCAATTATCCTTCAATAAAAAATAAACTAAAAAACACAGGGTAATTGCAGATATAATTAGAAAAGGGAATATTTGTGAGGAAGTGTCTGAAAACTTGGCTGAATTGCATTCTTCTGTTTGTGGCAAATACAACTTGAAAGTAATAAGCCTGGATATGGAGATTTCCAACTCAAGTGTTGACAGTGTGGACTGATTCTCCTTGTTGCTTATAGTAAAAGCTGAGAAGAAAGAAATTGAACGAGGAGCTGCTAAGCAAAAAGAAACTGGAACTTGAAGATTTGGAAAACTCTCATCCTATGATATTGCAAAAAAAAAAAAAACCAACAACTGGCACCCACCGCATGTTCTGCAGGGAGCACCAGGGGCATGGCCAGATAATAACATTTTGCTACAGATAACAGTAAGGTCATTTGTGGATACAACAACCAGAAGGTACAGAGCCAGGACAAAAATGAAGGAAAGCTGTCAGACTCTGGGTATCTTACGGGCAGGAAATGGGTAAATAGAGCTGTTTGGCTGCAAATGGGTGATCCTTCAAAAAAGGGGGAAATGACCCTGAGAGAAAAACTACTTCTTCCATTCCAGAGGCAAGGGCCGCTGCTCAGAACTGAGGGCGTGAGGTTGCTGCCTGTATGGGCCCAGAGGACAGAGCATCCGGCCAAAAGGGATTATTCTCAAGCCAAAAAATCCAGTGGAGTTTATACTGCTAGATTTCAGACCAGCTTGCCTTTTCATTCTGACTTCTCCCTTTCAGAATGGATTATCTATCATGTGCCTGTCCCATCTTGAATTTTGTCTATAGTCACAGGTTCACCAGTAAAGAGGAATTTTGCCTCAGGATAAAAATCATACCCTGAGTAACACCCATACCTGATTTATATGATGTCTGAATGAGATTTAGGACTTAAGAACTGGTGCTGGAATGGGTTGTCCTTTGGAGACATTGGACTGGGGTGACTGTATTTTGCATATAAGAAGGAGATAAATTTGGGAAGACTAGGAAATTCCGTGGCAGTCCAGTAGTTAGGACTCTGCACTGCCACTGCAGGGGCACAGGTTCGATCCCCAGTCAGGGAACTAGGATCCCATAAGCCACACGTGGCAGCCCTCTCCAAATAAATAGGGGGACCAGCACCTCAGAAGGTAACCTAGTTTGAAATTCAGTTCAGTTCAGTCGCTCAGTCATGTCCGACTCTTTGCGACCCCATGAATCGCAGCACGCCAGGCCTCCCTGTCCATCACCATCTCCCGGAGTTCACTCAGACTCACGTCCATCAAGTCCGTGATGCCATCCAGCCATCTCATCCTCGGTCATCCCCTTCTCCTCCTGCCCCCAATCTCTCCCAGCATCAGAGTCTTTTCCAATGAGTCAACACTTTGCATGAGGTGGCCAAAGTACTGGAGTTTCAGCTTTAGCATCATTCCTTCCAAAGAAATCCCAGGGCTGATCTCCTTCAGAATGGACTGGTTGGATCTGCTTGCAGTCCAAGGGACTCTCAAGAGTCTTCTCCAACACCACAGTTCAAAAGCATCAATTCTTCGGCACTCAGCCTTCTTCACAGTCCAACTCTCACATCCATACATGACCACTGGAAAAACCATAGCCTTGACTAGACGGACCTTGGTCGGCCAAGTAATGTCTCTGCTTTTGAATATACTATCTAGGTTGGTCATAACTTTTCTTCCAAGGAGTAAGTGTCTTTTAATTTCATGGCTGCAGTCATCATCTGCAGTATTTTGGAGCCCAAAAAGATAAAGTCTGACACTGTTTCCCCGTCTATTTCCCATGAAGTGATGGGACCAGATGCCATGATCTTCGTTTTCTGAATGTTGAGCTTTAAGCCAACTTTTTCACTCTCCTCTTTCACTTTCATCAAGAGGCTTTTTAGTTCCTCTTCACTTTCTGCCATAAGGGTGGTGTCATCTGCATATCTGAGGTTATTGATATTTCTCCCACAA
>NW_024070210.1:54242654-54380182 GCF_014754425.2 Oryx dammah
AACTCTCACATCCATACATGACCACTGGAAAAACCATAGCCTTGACTAGACGGACCTTGGTCGGCCAAGTAATGTCTCTGCTTTTGAATATACTATCTAGGTTGGTCATAACTTTTCTCCCAAGGAGTAAGTGTCTTTTAATTTCATGGCTGCAGTCATCATCTGCAGTATTTTGGAGCCCAAAAAGATAAAGTCTGACACTGTTTCCCTGTCTATTTCCCATGAAGTGATGGGACCAGATGCCATGATTTTCGTTTTCTGAATGTTGAGCTTTAAGCCAACTTTTTTGCTCTCCTCTTTCACTTTCATCAAGAGGCTTTTTAGTTCCTCTTCACTTTCTGCCATAAGGGTGGTGTCATCTGCATATCTGAGGTTATTGATATTTCTCCCAGCAATCTTGATTCCAGCTTGTGTTTCTTCCAGTCCAGCGTTTCTCATGATGTACTCTGCATATAAGTTAAATAAGCAGGGTGACAATATACAGCCTTGACGTACTCATTTTCCTATTTGGAACCAGTCTGTTGTTCCATGTCCAGTTCTAACTGTTGCTTCTTGACCTGCATACAGATTTCTCAAGAGGCAGGTCAGGTGGTCGGGTATTCCCATCTCTTTCAGAATTGTCCACAGTTTATTGTGATCCACACAGTCAAAGGCTTTGGCATAGTCAAGAAAGCAGAAATAGATGTTCTTCTGGAACTCTCTTGCTTTTTCCATGATCCAGTGGATGTTGGCAATTTGATCTCTGGTTCCTCTGCCTTTTCTAAAACCAGCTTGAACATCAGGGAGTTCACGGTTCACGTATTGCTGAAGCCTGGCTTGGAGAATTTTGAGCATTACTTTACTAGCATGTGAGATGAGTGCAATTGTATGGTAGCCTGAGCATTCTTTGGCATGGCCTTTCTTTGGGATTGGAATGAAAACTGACCTTTTCCAGTCCTGTGGCCACTGCTGAGTTTTCTAAATTTGCTGGCATATTGAGTGCAGCACTTTCACAGCATCATCTTTCAGGATTTGAAACAGCTCAACTGGAATTCCATCACCTCCACTAGTTTTGTTCGTAGTGATGCTTTCTAAGGCCCACTTGACTTCACATTCCAAGATGTCTGGCTCTAGGTTAGTGATCACATCATCATGATTATCTGGGTCATGAAGATCTTTTTTGTACAGTTCTTCTGTGTATTCTTCCCACCTCTTCTTAATATCTTCTGTTTCCATTAGGTCCATACCATTTCTGTCCTTGATCGAGCCCATCTTTGCATGAAATGTTCCATTGGTATCTCTAATTTTCTTGAAGAGATCTCTAGTCTTTCCCATTCTGTTCTTTTCCTCTATTTCTTTGCACTGATTGCTGAAGAAGGATTTCTTATCTCTTCTTGCTATTCTTTGGAACTCTGCATTCAGATGCTTATATCTTTCCTTTCCTTTGCTTTTTGCCTCTCTTCTTTTCACAGCTATTTGCAAGGCCTCCCCAGATAGCCATTTTGCTTTTTTGCATTTCTTTTCCATGGGGATGGTCTTGATCCCTGTCTCCTGTACAATGTCACAAACCTCATTCCATACTTCATCAGGCACTCTATCTATCAGATCTAGGCCCTTAAATCTATTTCTCACTTCCACTGTATAATCATAAGGGGTTTGATTTAGGTCATACCTGAATAGTCTAGCAGTTTTCCCTACTTTCTTCGAGTCTGAATTTGGTAATAAGGAGTTCATGATCTGAGCCACAGTCAGCTCCTGGTCTTGTTTTTGTTGACTGTATACAGCTTCTCCATCTTTGGCTGCAAAGAATATAATCAATGTGATTTCAGTGTTGACCATCTGGTGATGTCCATGTGTAGAGTCTTCTCTTGTGTTGTTGGAAGAGGGTGTCTGCTATGACCAGTGCCTTTTCTTGGCAAAACTCTCCTAGTCTTTGCCCTGCTTCATTCTGCATTCCAAGGCCAAATTTGCCTGTTACTCCAGGTGTTTCCTGACTTCCTACTTTTGCATTCCAGTCCCCTATAATGAAAAGGACATGTTTTTTGGGTGTTAGTTCTAAAAGGTCTTGTAGGTCTTCATAAAACCATTCAACTTCAGTTTCTTCAGCGTTACTGGTTGGGGCATAGACTTGGATTACGGTGATATTGAATGGTTTGCCTTGGAGACGAACAGAAATCATTCTGTTGTTTTTGAGATTGCATCCAAGTACTGCATTTCGGACTCTTTTGTTGACCATGATGGCTACTCCATTTCTTCTGAGGGATTCCTGCCTGCAGTAGTAGATATAATGGTCATCTGAGTTAAATTCACCCATTCCAGTCCATTTTAGTTCACTGACTCCTAGAATGTTGACATTCACGCTTGCCATCTCTTGTTTGACCACTTCCAATTTGCCTTGATTCATGGATCTGACATTCCAGGTTCCTATGCCATATTGCTCTTTACAGCATCAGATCTTACTTCTATCACCAGTCACATCCACAACTGGGTATTGTTTTTGCTTTGGCTCCACCCCTTCATTCTTTCTGGAGTTATTTCTCCACTGATCTCCAGTAGCATATTGGGCACCTAATGACCTAGGGAGTTTCTCTTTTGGTATCCTATCATTTTGCCTTTTCATCCTGTTCTTGGGGTTCTCAAGGCAAGAATACTGAAGTGGCTTGCCATTCCCTTCTCCAGGGGACCACATTCTGTCAGACTTCTCCACCATGACCTGCCCATCTTGGGTTATCCCACAGGCATGGCTTGATTTCATTGAGTTAGACAAGGCTGTGGTCCTAGTGTGATTAGATTGACTAGATTTCTGTGAGTATGGTTTCAGTGTGTCTGCCCTCTGATGCCCTCTTGCAACACCTACCATCTTACTTGGGTTTCTCTTACCTTGGGCATGGGATATCTCTTCACAGCTGTTCCAGCAAAGCACAGCCGCTGCTCCTTACCTTGGACGAGGGGTATCTGCTTACTGCCGCTGTTCCTGACCTTCAACGTGGGATAGCTCCTCTAGGCCCTCCTGTGCCCGCGCAGCCACCGCTCCTCGGGTTGCTCCTCCGGGCCACCGGCCCTGGCCTCGGGTGTGGGTGGCTCCTCCCAGCTGCTTCCCCTGGCCTTGGGCTCGGGGTGGCTCATCAGGGTCACCGCCCCTGGCCTCGGGCATGAGGTGGCTTCTCCCGGCCACCCCTGACCTTGGACGCGGGGTGTCTCCTCCCTGCCGCCACTGGCCTTGGACGCGGGGTAGCTCCTCCCGGCCGACACTGACCTTGGTCACAGGGTAGCTTGGAATTAGGGTGTTGCAAACAGTAATCAGTTAAGATGAGGTCATACTCATCTCAACTGGCATAGAGTGGACCTCTAATCCAACATGATGAGTGTCCTTTTCAAAAGGGGAAACATTGACACAGACATGCACACTGGGAGAATGCCATGTGAAAATTGGAGTCATGCTGTCAGAAGCCAAGGAACTAGCAGGAACTAGGAGAAAGGCCTGGAAAAGAGCTTTCTCTAGCACCTTCAGAGAGAGCATGGCCATACTGGCATCTTGACCTTGGACTTCTGGCCTCCAGAACTGGGAGACAATAGATTTCTGTTAAGCCACTCAGTTTGGGGTAGTTTGTTATAGCAGCCATAGCAAACTAATACATAGGTTTAGTATGAACTAAACATCTAAACACAAATAACTAAAAACATTTTTAAAATGTTCCCATCAGATAAAAAATTAAACTCTTCATTTATTAGTAATTGAATGCTGTGACATGGAATGGTTTGGTATTTCTGAAATCATTAGCGATTTATTGAAGATGGACTGATAACCTTGTACAGCAGATTAAGGTGAGAATTAACCCATTTGAAACCTCCAAATTTTCATACCAAATTCAGTGAATTTATGAGCAAAGACTAAAAGGACCTATGAATAAAACCCAAGGACTGGGGCTTCCCTGGTGGTCCAGTGGTTAAAAATCCACCTTGCAATGCAAGGGACACTGGTTCGATTCCTGATCCAGGAAGATCCCACATGCCATGGAGCAAATAAACCCATGAACCAGAACGGCTGAGTCCACACATCTAAAGCCTGTCCTCTGGAACAAAAGAAGCCACTGCAATGAGAAGCCTGCATACCCCAAGGAAGACTAGCCCATGCTCACCACAACTAGAGAAAGCCAGCTAGCTGCAATGAAGACCTACCACAACCAAAATAAATAAATAAATGGAAAAAAAAAAAAAAGAGCTCAAGAGCTTTTGTAGAAAGTGGGTGTCAGGGAGGAAGAAGTTTTTCTTTGCCCCTCTAGGTTCTTCAGGCTGGTCTAAGAGTTAAACTGACATCAGAGAGATTAACAGGAGAAAGTCAAACAGTAATAACGTGTACATGGGAGAGACTCAAAAAAATTGAGCAACTTGTCATAATGGCTGAAACCCTCACCTTAAATACCATCTTCAGCTAAAGACACAAGAGGATGTTGAGGGTAGGGAGAGTGGTTATGAAAGGTGAATTACGGGAGGTGACCAGGAAAAGCATAGTAAACAAAGGTGAGGTTAATATGTGGATTTAGGTCATTGCCTTCTCCACTGATAAGACTGTCTAAAGATTTGGTCATCCTCCTCTTCTTGGTATATCTAGGAAACATCCTCACAAATGGAGATTTCTGTTGTAAATGTAAATTTTTCTTACAAAGGGTAAACTCCTGTTTGGTGTTCAGAGTTTTTCCCATGTCTGCTGTTTCTCAGAAAATAAGCGGCTTAAAATTAATATACTAAAGAGAGATATTTGGGAGTGGGAAATTCTGTTCCCCTACATAGACATGGCAAAGGGTGTTTATATTTAGATGACATATAGACACCTACTCATATGTGTACATACACACATATACACATACACACAGGTATATGTATGTAGTCACACATTAAAGTTATACAGTCTTCTCGATGTGAAAGATATCTATCATCGTATGTGTTGGGTGTTCATCCTCTTTGGCTTGGAGTTCTGCCTGTCTCCCTGGCTGGCTGTGTCCTAAAGCTTAGCCAGCTCATGGGAACTGATCCAGGAGCACCTGTTATCACCAGTCCCAACCCTCCCTGGTGATTCTGACCGCCAAACCTCAACCTCTCAGAACATGCAGCCATTCAAAGGCAGACCCAAAGAAACAGGACCAGGAAAAAAAAAAAAAAAACAACTACATTTTAGATCAAAACATTTTGAAGAGGAAAAAAAAAAGGGGAGGGGCTCCTAAGAGTGAGAGAGATTGATTCTTTTCTCACAAATGAAGTCAAGATTATTCATTCCTGCCCTTTTTTAAGGACAATTAATAGGAATTTCTCAAACTCAGAATGTCGAAACCATTAGTAGCTGATCACTTGAAGTCAGAATGCAGCTGTTATGATTAATGGCTGAATTTTAAATATTTCAGACATACCAAGAAATTCTCGCACACTCCCCTGCTTGTCATGTGGGCCTCCCCAGGATGCTGGAGACACTGTGATGGTGTCTCAACAGGTTCTTTCCTCACTAGAATTCTGCATAATTAAAAAAAAAAAAAAACCCTAAAGAAAATTCAAGTCATCGCATTCATCAGGCAGCATGAGGTAGAATGGTGTAGTAGAAACAGTACTGATCAATTTGGAAGGAAAAAACTTTTTTTTGTCTTTTTATGCAACCTTAGGTACATCACTCAAATACTCAATTTTCTCATTTGAAAAATGAAAGTGAAGATGGTAAAGATTTCCTTTGCTGATGCATAGAAAATTCAAAAGAAAAAAGAAAGAGCAAAATATTAAGTGCTATTCAAAAAAAAAGTACTGGATCCTCCTTTGTACAAGACACATGGACATCAATGAAACTGAATGAGGGGGAGGGGGATAATAAGGATGAATAAGGCCCAATTCTACTATCAAGGAAATTTCAGGCCAAGAGGCATACAGAGTCACACTGCAGATAATCATAATTTCAGGTAGACAAAGGAAATACCATAGAACTTGGGGGTTACCTCAGGCTTGGGGAATGGTAACAAATCAAAGAAGGCTTCAAGGAGGAAGTGATATTTGTGATAGAAGTTAGCTGAGACTTGGAGGTCATGCTTCCTGAACTTTGATGAGTTTGGGGAGCCAGAAGGGAAACCAGTGCCACTGAGGGAAAGTGAAACCTTCCAATTCCCTCGCTGAAGCAGGAACCCAGTGTTCTTGTTAAGCCGCCTGAAAGCATGGCAAAAATAGAACAGGTCAAGCGTGTCCCTGTATCAAACCATTTCCATCTCCCCAGCATTACTAAAAATGAAAGAGCGATCATCTGGATGGGGATGATATGCCCTTGTTCATGTCTATCAGATGCTTTAAAGCCCCCAAATCCTTGCTACACCTGAGATGAAGGAAAAGGAGACTGCCATGGTAGATGACTCTTTAAAAAAAAATGTCTAAAAAGAGAACAGTAAAATATAAAGAAACAGTTAAGAAGATGGAAACCATGGGGGATCATGCCTGGCCCTCCTCCCTGGGAGCATGATGAGAGTAATCCAGGATCTCCATTCCAGTCCACCTTCTGCACCCCTGAGGTTCACCTCCTTAAAAGGTGGTTTTGATCACATTACCATTATGCTCAGTGGACGTGGCTTCCTGGTGCCTACAAAATTAAGCTCACATCTTTTAAATTAAAATCCTCCATGACAGGATCCCAACTGATTTTTCCAACATTTTCTTCTGTCTTTATCTTCATTATCTCTTCCCTTTGTTCCAGCCAAACCGGATGACACACTCTCCCTGAATCTGCTCTGAACTTTCCTGCCCTCTTCATGTTCAGGTTCTTATTCTCTGGCCCTTAAAGCCTCTATCCCACATCCACCTTTCAAAATTGGAGCCATTGTTCCAGGACCAATTCAAATCTCATCGCCATCCAATTAAACAATAATTTCCCTGAGCCCCTGCCATGAGCTCCTTCCAAATGCTCACTGGAGATGTAAAGATGAGTAGCACCTGTCTGGCACTCTACTTGCTACTTCAGGAAGAAAAGACAGACACTTAAACAGTTATCTATTAAAATGCCCTATGCTAGTGCATATAATGCATTGTGCAGACCATGGACCTTAACCCATAGGCATGGGAGTCTTTTAAGGGTCATTTTAGGATCAATGTCTGATATTATATGTTTGATGTTACCTGATAACTCTGACAGCAGTATGGAGGGCAGCCTGAAGGCAAAGGTAGCAGTTGAGAAGCTACTCTTACAGTCCACAGACGACAGAATGGGTAGTTGCACCATGACAGAAGTGGTGTTCATAAAAAAGAAGTGATGAATCAACCAGGACCTACTGTATATCACAGGGAACTCTGCTTCATGTTACGTGGCAGCGTGGCTGGAAGGGGAATTGAGGGGAGAACGGATACATGTAAGTCCCTTTGCTGTTCACCTGAAACTATCACAATATTGTAATTGGTTATACCCCAATAAATAAACTGGAGAAGGCAATGGCACCCCATTCCAGTACTCTTGCCTGGAAAGTCCCATGGAAAGGGGAGCCTGGTAAGCTGTAGTCCATGGGGTCGCTAAGAGTCGGACACGACTGAGTGACTTCACTTTCAGTTTTCATTTTCATGCATTAGAGAAGGAAATGGCAACCCACTCCAATGTTCTTGCCTGGAGAATTCCAGGGACGGGGGAGCCTGGTGGGCTGCCGTCTATGGGGTCACACAGTCGGACACGACTGAAGCGACTTAGCAGCAGCAGCAATAGAAAACTGTGGGAAAGATGCTTTGAAAGATTGAAGGCAGAAGGAGAAGAGGGCGACAGTGGATGAGATGGTTGGATAGCATCACTGATTCAATGGACATGCACTCAGGCAAACTCCAGGAGACAGTGAGGGACAGGGGAGCCTGGCACGCTGCAGTTCATGGGGTTGCAAAGAGTCAGACACGACTTGGCAACTGAACAACAACAACAAACAATAGGAAATAAAAAACTTTTTTAAAAAGGAAGAATACATGCAAGGCCTTCATCTATTAGGACTCTCCTAATCTACCCTTTATCTATCCTTGGGTAGATATTCTCTCTTTCTGCTATTGAACCACTACTTGTATTTTTCTATGTATTGGCATTTTTGACTCATATTACAGTCAATTTTATGTTTTATCTCCCCACTATTAAAGCAAAAATTCCTGAGTTTGAATTTTGATAAGTGCTGAAGAAATGAGTGAAGGGACTTGTACAATGTTGACTTGGAAATGCTTGATTGCCAGAAATAGAATCCCACACAATTTAACTCAAAGAAAGGGAGGTTTATTATCAGGATGCAAAGATAGCTCATGGAAACTGGGGCCAGAAAACAGAATCAGGCCCCAGGAAGGAACTTCCAGGTTAGGGACAATTGTGAACCAACTCTCTAGGTATCTCTCAGTTCAGATTCTTAAAAGTGAAGATCTGTCTACCCTAGGTACAGTCAACTGTGGCCAGGGAGGGGTTGGGGTTACATGATACAAGCATGGCAAAGAAGATCATATCTTACCTGAATAAAACATCTTTACTAGAGATAATTGTTTCAAAACACTTCACAGACATGTGTCTCAAGTATTCACAAATCACAATCCTGTGAGATAGTAATGGGTCATTTTTCTCCCCTTCATCTCCCTTTAATAAACAAGTAAAGCAGCTCAGAGAAGCTACATGATTTGCTCAGGAAGTATCACACAGGAAGTCATCTGTAGAACAAAATATCTTAATCTAGAAATACACATTTTTCAAATTCAAGACTGGTTTGATCAGACTATATGATGTTTCAAAACATTCCTAACTCATCCATTTATAGAACAGTTATTTTCCAAGAACTTATAAGGACCATACCCTGAACCTGGGATTGGGATGAATCTTTTAAAGTGAAATAGTTTACTCATGCTGATCATAGAAGCAAAGTGATATCTTTCAATTTACCACTAAAGAAATGAGGCAAATGGGAAAGTGTTTTATTAAAGTACTGAAACTTCTCCCCAAAGTTTCTATAATTAGTTCAGGTACTTAGTGATATTCTAAAGTTATTTTATTTGGCAATAATATTTAAGATTAATATATTCTCTCTGGTATCTATAGTAACCAGTCTTGTGGCAAAGTATGAAGACTGGGGATTTATTTATATTTAGGCTTCACCCAAGAGGAAGATTTTTGTATAATTTATTGTTACATTTAGAGAGCATAAAACCTTTAGGCCACAATGTGTAGTTAATATTCAGAATTAAGTCAGTTGATTATGCATCAACCGGTAGGTCAAATTCAGCTTTGTGTGCTATAATTTATAATACAGGTTTTTGCCTGGAGCAACATGGAAGCCCCGAAGCAGTGCTGTGAATTATTACAACTAAATTGGGCACTATCTGCCAAAATATACACGAATGCTTGTATTTCTATTGCACGAAGGCTATAAACATGATTTCCGAGAGCTCTGTACTGCAAGGACATCTAAATAAAATATCAGTTTCATGACCAGTGTCAGCATTTAGAAACTTCTTTCCTTTATTTGCAGCTGCTACAAGTCTTGGTTTCCGTGGCAATTCACTTCTTAGCCACTTACTAAATGGCAGTTTACAGGTTTTATGACCACACTGTGTAAGCATATTTCTCTCTTTTCATGGATGCACAAACTACCCTGCAGTACACTTATGATCATTATTAAAACTGTATTTGGAAAGCCTCCTTACATATGGCATTTAATAAGCCAAGATACTTTAATAAAAGATTCAATACACACTTAAGCTGTATTATGAATTTCTTTTGTTGAACAAGTTGTGTTTTTGATCAGTGTTTACCCAGCCCCTTAGCTAAGATTTCTAAACTAAAATGTGAATGACCTCTTCTTGGACTGTAGATTTGAACTGTCTTTTTTTTTTTTTCTTAATTGGTGGGAAACTGCTTTACAATTTTGTGTTCGTTTCTGCCATATAACAATGCAAATCAGTCAACTGTCTTAATTTCAAAGGAGACTCTGTTCTCTGAACAAAGACCAGCAAATGTAGCCACCTCTTGGTGATGGATGAGTGGATTTCCTATTTTACAGATCTGTAAAATTACAGAAAACAATTTTAATCTAAACATTCCAAAGTAAGAGAAGGTTAGTAAACTCTAGAACATGCAATCTATATATATGACCATTTACATGATGATAACAAAGAGCATACAATCAAATTTTTTATATTACTCAATTCTGACCTACTCTATCCAAGTGAAGGTCAAAGCCCAAAACTAACATTAGAAAAATGTTCAAGTTAACCAGGGGCAAAATTACATCACACATCCCAGGCACTTGGGAGGCAAGGTTGGTTCCAGCAATCCCTGTCTCTCTCTTCTTCTGCCAAGGGTACATGCTATTGGCATCAACGGGATAAATGGAGCCAAGGAAGGAAAAACAACTAGAAACAGATTTTGCCCTAATGAAAACTGGGTGTTTTTTTTATAGTCATAGTTGTCCAAAAGTTTTGAAAGGAAACAGTAAGGGCAAAGATCCTAGGGTGCAAATGAGCCTGGCAAATTGAAGGAACACCCAAAGTTCTATATTTACACGGAAGAGTCCCGACTCCAACTTTTGGTAAACTAGCAGTTTCAGTTTGGGTTACCAAATTTAGTAATCCTTAGTATTAATTTACATTGTAAAATTCTAATAAATAAAGCTCTGCTGCTGCTGCTGCTGCTAAGTCGCTTCAGTCGTGTCCGACTCTGTGCGACCCCATAGACAGCAGCCCAACAGGCTCTCCTTTCCCTGGGATTCTCCAGGCAAGAACACTGGAGTGGGTTGCCATTTCCTTCTCCAGTGCATGAAAGTGAAAAGTGAAAGTGAAGTCACTCAGTCGTACCCGACTCTTTGCGACCCCATGGACTGCAGCCTACCGGGCTCCTCCATCCATGGGATTTTTCAGGCAAGAATAAAGCTCAGTCCTATACAAAAACAAAAGCAAAAATAAAAGAAACTAACAAAATCTTTCTTATGGATACAGCATTTGCCCATAAGAATCAAAGAAAAGGACTGGAATTTTAAACCAGATCTTTGCCTGTCAAGAAACTGGCCAAAATCAAGCTTTAAAAATCACCAGAAAAATACCAGGGCCTCTCGCCCTCATTTCCATATAGTGCAGGATGAGTTATTCTTAGCTAGGAGCCCAGTTCACTGATGCTGCTGAGGGAGAATATCTGGAAATGCCCATGGGAGGCCCAACCACTGATGTGGCATCAGTTGTCTCATGTGACGCAGAAGAGGAGAGAACTGTCCAAGCAACTGTGGTACCTGGTTCGCTTGACTTTATGTATGATTGTTAGAGTCTTCCCCACACTGAGATGCTATACACCTATACCTCCTGCCTAAAAGGACAGGGATGTGCCAACCTTCAGCCAGCATGTGACAAAACACCTTCTCCAATATGGCATGCTGCCTCCAAAATGGTGGTAAGCTACTTTGAAGCAGTGATTATATTTAATACATGTTTTATATCATTTTGGCTTGAGCAGGGAGCACACAGGTGTGGGAAGAGGCCACCCCTGGCAGCCACAGGGCCCCAGCCCTGTCCTAGAGGTGCAGTAACCTCCTGTCACCTGTGATGGGACCACCAAGCACATATCTGAAGGTGAAATCTGGCTCAAGCCATGAACTTATTTACATGCCTGGCTAAAGAAAACAGGTACGTGGCCCCCTCACATCAGAGAACTCACTGTTCAATGGGACATGTGACTCAGCAAGCTGCAGCAGGTGTGCAGCCTGGCAGGCAGGCCCCGAACAAGTTTCTGGAAGGATATGGGACAACAACAGCCGTGTGCTACCTGGCTGCTCTTTTGTGTTGCCTCCTAAGCCCACAAGGCTGAGAACATGCCAAAGCCCTTCCTACTGCAACATCCGGGAGAATTGCAGGCAGCAGCCAATAGGTTTGGGATTGCAGGCAGATGGTCTTTAGTGTAAATAATCACCAACCTGAGAGTCTCCATGCTTCAGGAAACCCCTAAGGTTCAGTTAGGCTCCATCTTTCCACCCTTCACGTATTCAAATATTTGTGAAGCACCTGCTAGTCTCAATATTTTTAAAGCAGATTTTAAAATCTTATATGTACCACTTACCAGGTTTCCCACATGTATGAAAAACAACATCACTACATTCTTTTGGCTTGGCCCAGAGTTACAGTATTACCTAACACCAAACAATGTTTGTTCCCACTTTAACAATTTTTAAATCAGAAGTATTACAATTATTATTGGCTTCCTTGGTGGCTCAGACAGTGAAGAATCCACCTGAAATGCAGGATACCTGGGTTGGGAAGATCCCCTGGAGGAGAGCATGGCAGCCCACTCCAGTATTCTTGCCTGGAGAAGCCCCATGGACAGAGGAGCCTGGCAGGCTACAGTCCATGGGGTCACAAAGAATCAGACATGACTGAGCAGCTAAGCACTCTAAAAACCTGTAATGTGATACATATTACATAGAATTCTTTGATGGTATCTTAAGCAAAAAGAAATAAATCTCAATCAATATTCATTGACCAAAATTAGCTTTTACAAACAAAAGATTCTAAGTAAGACATGGGTTTTAAATGGGAGAACGAGAGCAAGCTACTAATGCACACAAGAATGTGGCTGAATCTTAAACACAGGACACTGAGTGAAAGAAACCGGACACAAAGGCTACATCCAGTATGATTCCATTTATACAGTATTCTTGGAAAAATAAAGATATAGAGTCCAGATCAGTGAGTGGTTGCCAAAGACTGAGGGCAAAAGGATGGTTTGACTACAAAAGAAGATAAGAGAATATTTGGAGGTGATAAAACTATTTTGTATCATGACTGTGTAATGGTTGCATAACTGGATATAGTTTGTCAAATCGCTTAGCACTATACACCAAAAAGGGTGAATTTTTCTAGGGGAATAAAAAAGGAAAAATTCTTTTCAAATAATTAAAGAATTATGTTGTAGGGAATGCAAAAAGAAGTTGGATAAATGCTTAATTATTATTGCAATGCAGATAATAGACAAATTCTAAATAAAAGTGATCCACATTGGTAGAAAATTCTGGGCACACAGAACTATAGGAAAGACCTAGAGTTTACTTTGCATGAATGCATGCTAAGTTGCTTCAGTCATGTCCAACTCTTTGCAACCGTATGGACCATAGCCTGCCAGGCTCCTCTGTCCATGGGATTCTCCAGGCGAGAATACTGGAGT
This sequence comes from Oryx dammah, assembly GCF_014754425.2. NCBI lineage: Eukaryota > Metazoa > Chordata > Mammalia > Artiodactyla > Bovidae > Oryx > Oryx dammah. The sequence goes on from NW_024070210.1 coordinate 54,255,796, forward strand.
GGGTTGCCACTTTCTTCTCCAGGGGATCTTCTCAACCCAGGGACTGAACCCATGTCTCTCACGTTGGCAGACAGATTTTTTGTCACTGAGCCACCAGGGAAGCCAGAGTTTACTTTAAATATCCTCAAATGCTAAGTCAATACTTATAGTCACAGAGCTGCTTAAGCATTTATGTAACCTCAGATACATTCAGGGAAAAGGAGAGAGGGAAGCTAGGCTCCTTTGCCTTTTCTGCAGGGCGGGGAAGAAAGAGTCCCTAGCACAAAGAGTTACTCTCAGTTTATAAGAAAGTAAACTCCACAACAACAGGGAATCTGAATTACATACTGATGCATAGCTAGTACTCTAGAAAGTGTAGACACATATCAGAAGTACTGTGTTGAATACAGCATTGAAGCTGATCTGCCTAGACTAACTCAAAAGATCATCCCCCATTTCCAAATGCACAGATGCGTGAGATAAAATATAACAAAAGAACAGTAAGTACATAATGGAGCTCAAACCCAAGACAGGTGACAAAATTAAAAAGGAAGAAGGTGACAAAACAAAGCCACTGTTATGGACAAAAGCCAACTAAAATGGCCCATGGGACTCTTGTATTTGAACTTAAGTCCTAATAGCTGGGAGATGGATTTCTGATGTGGGCAGGGAATGGGGAGAGACCAAGGGCTTCATGACCTTGAAAAGCTAAAACTGATCCTGCCAGAATTCAAGGAGGGCTTCTTTAGATCTGGAACAGAGTCTGGAAGAGCTTCACCAACTGGTTTGGGAAGCAGAAAGGAAGCTTGACATCCACCAAACCAGGAAAAAAGAGTCACGTGCAAGAAGCTGGGACCCCCATCTGTGCCATATAAATGTATGGAGTCTAGAATCATGACTTGCATATTGTGTGACCTCCACCCTTAAGTGGGGGCTTCCCTGGTGGCTTAGATGGTAAAGTGTCTGCCTACAATGCGGAAGACCCGGGTTCAATCCCTGGGTTGGGAAGATCCCCTGGAGAAGGAAATGGCAACCCACTCCAGTATTCTTGCCTGGAAAATTCCAGGACTGAGGAGCCTGGTAGGCTACAGTTCATGGGGTTGCAAACAGTCGGACACAACTGAGCAATTTCACTTTACCCTTAAGTGAGAAGTTAACATGGACTGGGGACCAGGGAGCCCTGGCAAAGGCAACCACCAAGTTCACCACTTGAGACTCCCACAGAAAGCAAACCCCATATAAACTGACCCATAACCCAAGATTACAGATAATGCAAGCTAAAACAACACTATGTAAAGAGTCAGCCAGTGCAACCATTGTGCCTATAAATAAAAAGGCAATTTAAAAGAGTTCTTAAAATAATTATGATTAGATGTTCAAAGCAGAAGCAAATTTACTGTACAGTTAATGAAGCTAATGCTTCTGGGCCTCTCACGGGCACAGGCCCTTTCCAAGGCCCTGGGAGGGACCTTAGAAATGTACTCACAGGGCCTCATGTTGTTATAAAATTTACAAAAGATATTTTAACCTTAATTAGTTGAGACCACTGTCTCTTTCCGTTCTGTCTCACTCACACTTCTATTTTTATCTGAAGATATGAGGATGGCAATGGACATCTTTAGGATTAGATTGAAGTTGAAATGTATTTTGAAAATGTATTGTTTGGAGTTATTGGGATATATTTATGAGGATAATGGTCATTTCTGTGTAGTGACATGAAGGTATAAGACCAAAGATTGTATCCTACTGTAAACTTATCCTAGAGTACCCCTGCACCACAAATATGTAGAAAAGAAAACACAACTGAAATCTATAGAGTCTCATATGTAGAAAATTCTTTCAATTCTTAGAGATAATATATGAAAGAAATTAGAGTTCTTCCCAAATTTGACAGTGATTCTTATATTGCCAAAAACTATATGTGAAGCTGAAACTAAGTTTTATAAACCACAAATAATAAAAGTTACATTCAAATTTAATACTAATCTCAAGTATACTAGAGAAAAGACTGAATTATCTCTCTGTTCTCCCTTTAAAAATACTATAAATGTGTCATAGGAAGAGGAAGTCAAGAATTGAGCTGTGTTGGGCACTTAATTAATAAAAGTATTTTACTTTCATGGACTTTTTTGTGGTATTTGGCAGCTTTTTGAAACTAACAATTTTTGTGGTTTCTTTTCTCATTCCAAACAAATATTACCTAGTATATTTAAGTTTGCATCTGTAATTGTTTATTTTGTTTTCTTAAAGAGGGGCCGTCAAAAATGCTTCAGGTTCCACAAATCCTTGACCTCCCCCTAGTTCAAAAGCTAATAGGAAGAACAGATGTTATATGCCAAAAATAGGGCAGTATGAAAAAGAAAATATTTGAAAAAGAATCAAATAGAAAATCTAGAAATAAAAATATCAAGTCAGTGAAAAAAAATTCAATGAAAGAGTTGAACAGAAAACTAGACAGAGCCACTGAGAGATTAACTTAAATATAAAAATAGATATAAGAACACTTCAGAATGCAACACAGAGAGAAAATATGAAAAAGAGTTAAAACACATGAAAGGTACCAATTTCCAACATACACATTATGAGTTCCAGAACATGGAAACAGAAAGAATGAAAACAAGTAAATATTCAAAGAGATAATACTCAAGAATTGTCTAGAAATGAAAACCAAAGTCCCCATATTGTTGGAATGTACAAAATCATGAGAAGAATAAATTAAAGCAAATGCACAAATATACACACTGTAATAAAACAGTATATTATAAAAAAGAGACAACTTTAAAAGCCATCAAAGACAAAAAGATAAATTAACAAGCAATAAAAATTAGGCTGACTGAGAACTTCAGTCAGCAACAGCAGATGCTAGAAGACAATGGAACATGCTATCCAGTTAAACCACCACTCAAGAATGAATGCTAGGGACTTTCCTATAATTCTATAAAACGTATTTGGCTAGTACTCTCCAAAATGTAAAGATCATGAAAGATAAAGAAAAGTGAGGAACTGCCCCAAACTGGTGTAGATAAAGATTAACTAAATGCAGTGGGTGATCCTGGATTGAATCCTGGATGGGATCTAGATCCTAGAAAAGTATAACTTAGGACCAATTGAAAAAATGTAAATATGGTTTATAGAATAGCAATGAGTATTGTACTAATGCTAATTTTCTAGTTGTGATCATTTTACTGTGATTCTTTGAGGGTGAAGAAGAAGGATATGCTAAAATTAGCTGTACTACTTTTGCAACTTTCTGTAAGTCTGAAATTATTATAAAATTTAAGAAATAAAAATATACTTAAAAGATTCCATATCAATATTTTAGGAGTACCATTAAAGAATAAAAACAAAGAAAAGACAGGAAACTTAAGCATTCCTACTGAAAACATAAGAGAGGGAAAAACAGAAGTAAAGAAATAGCTTGTGAATACAGAACAAAGTAAGATGGTAATGTATAGTAAAAAGATATTAGCAAAACGGGAAACAGAATTTATAGCAAAATGCATGAAAATAAGAATGTAACTCAGGATAATTAACACAAGCTGCTATGACTGACCAGTTCCCAAAATCCCAATGGTGTAATGTGTAATATGTAAAGTCTGACATCAGTGACAAGGCCTATGTCACCTGGAACATATGGTCTCCAGGATGATCTCCAGAACTAATCAGATGGCCCCAAGCTAACAGCAAGGATGCAGAGCACAAACTACACACGCCACAAAGAGGGGGCGCGGTAATCCTAACAGGGAAAGCAGCATCAACGAGATGTGACAGTCATGACTTTATGTGTGCCCAGCAGTTTCTTCTCACATAACGCAAAAAGTGACAGAGTCACACTGATACGTTGACAAATTGAAACCGCGTGTGGGAAGTCTTCACACACCAGTTAGAGATTACTGTTAGCTGCTCAGTTGTGTTCAACTCTTTGCAACCGTATAGACTGTAGCTGACCAGGCTCCTCTTTCCATGTGATCTCCAAGGCACGAATACTAGAGTGGGCAGCCATTCCCTTCTCCGGATGATCTTCCTGACTCAGGGATCGAACCCAGGTCTCCTGCATTACAGGCAGATTCTTAACCACCTGAATCACCAGGAAAGCCCAGTGAGAGATCAAATAAACCACAAATTAGCAGAAAGCTGGAGTGGGTGCCATTTCCTTCTCCAACGCATGAAAGTGAAAGGTGAAAGTGAAGTCGCTCAGTCATGTCTGACTCTTAGCGACCCCATGGACTGCAGCCCACCAGGCTCCTCTGCCCATGGGATTTTCCAGGCAAGAGTACTGGAGTGGGGTGCCATTGCCTTCTCCATGACTTAGCAGTAGCAATGCCCGTTTCAATCTAATAGTAATATAAACAGCCCTGTCACCCATATGGAGAATGCACATTCTTTTCACATACGTGGAACGTCATAAGTTGATTACCTACTAGATCATAAAGGTTGTTTCCAGAAGCCCCATGGAGTCTGTCATTAAGAATTCACAATATTACTTTAAAGTAATTATTAAAAAACAAAGCAGAAAAAGATAAAAGTCATAAATTTAGAAAATGAAAGTCATACTGCTAAGTAACCAATGAGTTAAGAAAAAAACATAGACTTGGAGGTTATGAAATATTTGGAACTGGATAAAAGTGAAAGCAATATATATCAAAATTATGCTATCTGACAACAGGAAAGAATTATAGAAAATTTGTAGTCTTAAATTCATGGATTAAATATTGGAAATAAATGAGTTGAATATTTATTTAGGGAGTTGGAAAAGAAAAACAGAGCCAACCCAGAGAAAGTAAAAGAGAATAAATTTAAAAGATAGGAACAAAATCTCATTGAAAAATATATTAATGGTCTATAAAACCAAAAGCTGATTTTTGAGTGACCAATCAGGAAAAAACCTCAAGCAATGAAAAAGGAAAGAAAAAGTGATAAATTGTACCTGCAAAGAGTATCCTATGAAAGAATTGAACTATTATAAATTCAAAAAATTCGATGACATAGAAAATTATAGACAGATGATAAAGAGATATAGACATGGCTATAGAAATAGATTTGTATGTTTTTAGACACATACACACCCATACACACATTAAAACCCAAGAAAAACTAGAATAACAATAAACCAGTAACAAATAAACTGAACTGCAACTCAGTAAGTGGCTTTGCACATAACAAAAGGTGAATTGAACTCCTAGATCAAACTCCACACAAAAATAAACCCTGGATAAATTAAATGCCTATATGTAAAAAAAAAAAAATCAAACTTTTAATATCATTATAATGAAATACAGAATATATTTTGAAATAATAGTTAAAGCTAGCTATTTGGATCTGAACGCAGGCCACATAAAGACTTCCTAAAATCATTAAGAAGACAGATACGCTACTAGCAAAAGGTCAAATATATGGTTAAGCAATTCACCAAATGTGGAACACAGTGTCCCTAATGATAAGTTACATGCACATTTAAAACCGAAGACATGATCAGGTAACTTAAAGCCAAGTGTCGGAGAAAATATGGAAAAGCAGTAACTCTAACACAATTCTGCTGGCAGAAGTATAGATTGCTATAGTCACTTTAGAGAGCAATTTAGCAATTATCTATCTAGTTCAACAATTCCATTCCTAATCTAATACTTTTCAGTATTACCATATCTCCATTCTCCTTAAAAGGAAAACTAATCCAAATAGTTTACATGTTTTATCAAACCAGTTTCAAGCAACTGGAGAAAAAAATGAAAATTATGCTGTTCATTTTATATAACTTGATACCAAAACCAGAAATCCTCACACATTTTTACAAAGAGAATGGTAACAACAACAACAAAAAAAACCTCACTGCATTATCATCTGAAACAATCAATGTCCACAAAACAGAAACATTCATCAGTAAGGAAATAGACACATTATGTATGCTAAGTCACTTCAGTTGTGTCTGACTCTTTGTGACCCCATGGACTGTGGCCTGCCATGCTCCCCTGTCCATGGGATTTTCCAGGCAAGAATACTGGAGTGGGTTGCTACTTCCTTCCTCAGAGGATCTTCCTGACCCGGGATCACACCCATGCCTCTTAGGTCTTCCGCATAGGCGGGCAGGTTCTTGGCCACTAGTGCCACGTGGGAAGCCCCTGGACACATTATAGAATCCTCATACAATGAACTACTATACAGCTGTTAAAATAAATGCACTGAGCTATCTGTGCATTTATTTACTGAGCAACATAAATTGCAATAACACAAAAATGAGTGAAAACAGAAAGTTGGGAACCCTGAGGTTGCTATGCTGTGATTTGTAGCAAACAGAAGTAAATAGATAGATAGACATCATATGAAATTCCTGTGAGTGGAGAGGAAGGAAAGTGAATGGGAGTGAGAAGGGGTACAAGGAGACTTCAACCTGCCTGGAGAGAAAGAGAGTCAAAGATTGAAACAAAACCAAATTCCTTCCAACTCCTTCTGTCCAGGCTAGTGCCGCATACAGGGTCTATGCAGTTAAGAGACAGTTTTACTGCATCAAATTTGAACTGTTTGCACCTATTACATCTACATCCCACGGGCCACTTTGTTGCACCCAGAAATCTTTTAAAAGTTTCTCAACCTTCTCCCCTTATAAGTACCAAAAGACTACAGCTGGCTTCCCTGATTTTTGGTTGTCGTAAGAAGTCTATTATTGTCTGAGATCCGGGCACACAAACATCTCTAGTTTTCTCTTTTCTTTTCAGACTCTGCTTGCTCCTTTGAACACCTTACCACATTCAAAAGTTAGTGTGCCCTGCTTTTCTGTACAGGGCTCTTGAAAATTAGAGCAATGTAGCATAGTAATCAGAGTACAGTCTATGCAGTCCAGTTGTTGGGACCCTATTCTGTCTGTGTGACCCTGGATGAGGCACTTGACCTCTCTGTGCCTCAATTTCAGCCTCCCATAACATGGAATAAAAATGGAAGGTACCAGGAAGTTTATTGGGAGGTTTATGTAAAAAGAGGTCCCCTTTTTGCATGATTACTATTTGTCAGTCACTAGATTAAGTGTTTGACCTGTCTTAACTAAGCTAATCCTCTTAACCATCCTACAAGTTGGACATTTTTCTATGTTCATACAGTTGAGGACAGGGAAATATAAATAGGTTAAATTATTCATCTAAACTTACACAGTGAGCAAACAGTTTGCCCCTACCTATTGTGGTTTTGACCCCTCTGCTACAGAACCTCTGGTAAAAGGAGGATACAGATGTTCTTAGGCAGCACCCATAGGTGCTTAGACCCAGAAAACACTCAATACATGTTAGCTGCTATAATTGACATTCATACCCAAACTATTCAGCAAACACACACTTCTCAGAATTCACCAGGTTTTATCCACGAAAAGAACCACTCAGCATAAGACTCACTCCCGGGACCAAACCTCTGAGGTTCCATCCTACTTCCAAAGGAAAGTGTCAGAGAGGCGAGAGAGCCACTTCTATGTTGACCACGTGGCTCTGCCTCTGCAAACCCATCCCTTAAGAAGTGTGGCCATGAGCACCACAGCCTGGCAATGAGCATCTGTTTTAAGTTACTTCTGTGCTTTAATTTTCTAAGCCTTAAAATAATGCAAATGGTTCATGAATAGGGAGGGACTCCTCCTAGGTCATCTCCTCCCATCCAATTCAAATAGTACACTCTTTTTGAAGGAGTATTTATTGTGTGTTAAATAACTAACTGGCTTACTTAGAGACAAACTGCTTCAACCTAAAGGAATGAGAATCTCTGAGATGAGTCAAACTTCTAAAAGGGTGTTTTTGGCTGAGACGCTGCTTTGGTGTCTATAGGACCTGAGGAATGAATGAACAAGAAATGCCTCCCTAACCTAAACGGTCAAAGAATATTTATGTCAATTAGGATTCCTATAATACAAAGGAATACTGTGACGCCAGTAAAAATCACAGTTGTAAGAGTTTTTAATGATATGGGGAAAATCTTGTGATAGAATGTTCAGTGGAAAAGCAGGATATGTAACTGCATATAAATTGCAATCTCAGCTATATATAAGATAAGCACAGAAGAAAGACTGAAAAAATACAGTAAATGTTAACAGTGTTTCTCTCTAAATGGTGAGATCCCAGATAATTTGTAGATCTCTCTTTAGACTACTCGGTGTGCTTGCAGTTTCTACAAAGCACCTTTTACTTTTGTGTGAAAGAAGGTTAACTTTTTAAAATTTTCTTGAAACATTCCTATCAAAACCAGCACCACATCTGTGTTCATCCACTAAGGGCAGCCAAGAATGAACACACGTGGAGTCAGAGAGCTCTTTCTGGGCTTGCACCTTTCCAGCCACCAGTCAAGGAAGCTTGAGGAAGGCACTGTAAGCCTTCAGTTGCTTTTGGACAAACATTGATAAAAGTCACAGCTCCACCTCACCTAGATACTGCCAGCACAATGTGATGGAAGAGCCATGAAAGGGCTTTGCAAAGTCAAGTATTGATACTATCTAAACTTCATCTAGTTTTCTTTGCTCTATCATGATGGCACGGGTACTGGGTACTGCCCTCTGCTCTCAGATGCACTCATGCACAGTACGATTAGGTATAAGAGAATCCTAAGTACAACTGTCTCTCACTAACTCCTCTGCCAGGCCATACTCTGCCACTGGGGACCTTGCCACTTCCCCAGCACCCCATCACCTTTCCAGTGACCTGCTGCTGTCAAGGGACTCACAGCCATACCTACTGACCTAGAGGAGCTTAGTGTTTGAGCAGGAGAAGGATGACACTATCCTGGATGCTTCCTATGAAGTAGGTACCAGGAAAGGGCAGGTGCAGGAAAAAAAAAAAGAAAGAAAGAAAGAAAGAAACAGAAAAGGCAGCACCAGAATTCGGAAGGGAGAGGGGAACATTCCAGGAACTGTGGCATCTCATGTTTCCAGTTTCTCCACCAGCCAGAGCTGGACATGGAGAAAGCTCTATCAGCATCTGGTTAACTTTCCACAATCAGTGAGTGTCCAGTTCCCTAACCAGAGACATCCTTAATGAACTCTGACCTTTCACAGCCCTTATAGGTTGCAAAATATGTTGACATAAGTTTTTTCTCTTGATCTTTGCAACACGTTTGTGAGGAAAATACCATCATTCCCATCATAAAGACAGATAAGAAAACAAGAGCTTGGATAATTAAAATGTATCATTCAAGGCCATACATTTTACTTTAAAGAATCCAGTCGGATCTTAGTTAATCAAACTGCATCTGGTGCCAGTTCTTCCAGTCTTTCGCAACTGACAAACATCTAGTTAGATTTTTGTTGGCTGATACCATTCCACCATGTTTGATTCATGGTGGCTCAGATGGTAAAGTGTCTGATTGCCCGCAATGCAGGAGACCCAGGTTCGATCCCTGGGTCAGGAAGATCCCCTGGAGAAGGAAATGGCAATCCACTCCAGTACTCTTGCCTGGAGAATTCCATGGACAGAGAAGCCTGGTGGGCTACAGTCCATCGGGTGGCGAAGAGTCGGACACGACTGAGCGGCTTCACTTTCACTTTCTTTCTTTCACTGTTCCACCCATACTTTCCAGACCCTGATCCTGTTTCTATTTATGAATTTGTTTTTAAATTTTAACAGTAGCAATTAGATAACTATTTGGGATCATTCAGTCGTTTACACATTTAAAAGCCTGTGATGTATCAAACGCTGCTTCTTGCAATAGAGAGTTAGAGGGAATAACAAGGATGAAGTACATCCCTCATCTTCGGCACCCTCATGTTTGAAGGAAAAATGCGTGTGTCACATCTCTCTCACCTCCATCCCTTCATCATCTCCCTTCCGCACTGTTTCATAGGCTCCAAGCTGGTCTCTGGCCTACAGCCCACCCTGCTCCTGTCTCTTAACACAGTTCACAGCCGTGCCTCTCTTCTGCCACAACCCCCCTTGTTATACATAGCTGCAAGAGAATAAGATTTTAAGATGGGTTGCAGGGACCCTCTGGGCCTATTTCCTCCCTCTGACCCCATCTCTTCCCATTTCCCCTGCACTGAGTTATGCTCGGGTGAAAAGCCACTCAGATCTCCAGCCTACTGGACTTTGCCCATTCCCAGCTTTGCCCACACAGAACTTTCTGCTCAGTATGCCTCTTCCTTATTCTTGCCTTGCCCATTTCCATTCAGCCTTTATTTAAAAAACAAAAACAAAAACTCAAATGCTTCCTTTTCTTAGAATGCTTTTCTTATATCTTCCTTTCCTCTCAGAAACCACGTCTCCTCACATAGAGTGAATCCCCTGGTCACACTGCATTGTCAACTTCCTATACCTGTCTCTTCTTCTAGACCCCAGAGAGCAGAGGGGATTATAGTGACATCTTAGCATCTAGCTCGTGGCCAACTTGGAACATGGTAGAGGCTCAATACATGGCTTTTAATTGAATTAACTGAATTGGGAAAACAAAGGGTGTTCCTAATCATATACTTACTCCCCACCTAAGAAAAACCTATTGTCTTCTCATATCTTCTAGTCTGGTAGAGGGAAGGGTGGAGGAAGGATCATGGGATTCCACATATTTTCAGTTTTACTGTGTTAATCTTAAAAACATTCATTATGTCATGTTTATTACATATTTGTTACAAGTTGAATGAATATGTCTTGGGTTTTGTGTGCAAGGATTAAAAAACAAGTTTGGGGCAGCGACAGCGGGCTCTGCCCTACAGAGCATATAGTAGTGTTAGACATATTCTCTACCTGCAAGGAGACAAGCTGGTTCTATGGATAGGATCTGAGCACTTGTGTGGGAGACTATTGATTATCCATGAGTTCAGGCTTGGGGAAGAATCAACAGTAGAGGGGAGCAACCAGAGCAAAGAGGACAGGTGAAGCTATCTGAAAGAGAAGAAACAGAGCCAAGAGCAAAAGCTCAGGTCTTGAGTCCTGGGCTCCCTGAGATCTGAACAAATGAGGAAGAACAGCCATCTATAATGTGAAGTGCAGCAGGAAAGTCAAGGACAAAGACGACATTCACTTTGGATGATAAGACAGACTCCCTAAGGGCAGTCTGGTTGGACTGTAACTGCTGGGAGACTGGGGCCATTTCTGCAGCTCCTTTTACTGCTCAACAAGTGTTTCTCCATTATTGTGTTTTCATCGACTGATTGACAACAAGGCTTAAACAGGCTCAGTGAGGTCCTTAACCCAGATCCATTCCTCTTTCCCTCTCTCTCTTTCAATCAGAACAGGAGGAGGAGGAGGAGTTCCCAAACTCTGGGCTCCAAAGTCAGCTAGCTCCCTGTGCCTTACTAAATACCTCCACATCAGTATTCCAACCCCAGAGTCCCTCCAAATACCCATGTAAACATTCATTTACATTTAGATTGTGCTTATTTGGATTCAGACTCTTTCCCTGAAAACTCTAACAATCCAATTATCAAGAAAACCTTTTTGGGTGGAGTCCTTCTTCTCCTCCTGGAAACTCCTCTGTTGAGCAGGAAGCAGCTCTAGGTGCCCCTGTCTGGATGGATTTGTCAGCATCCCAGTATGCTTGAGGACAAAAGTCAAAATACATGCTCTCTTCAGGAGGGGAGGATGAAGGCTAAGGAAGTATGGGATCCTTTCACTTTAAAGGGTAGGGGGAGAGCTTGTCAGGAAAACTTTAGGGAGCAAAAGCTTTGGAAAAATCACTTGGGATGGTAGAAAGATCTCTGCTGTGGAATTACAGAGAATTTCTTTCAATTCCCAGTCCTGTGGCTTCTTACCCTTTGGGCTTCAATTTATCTATACATCTCTATACAACAGGGTCAAAGAGTTTCATTACCTGTATTATTATGTACCTTAAAAGGATGCCTTGATATTTAATGGAGCAAAGTATACTAATATCCCTAGTACAAAGCAGACATTCAATAAATAATATGCCCTTCTTTGTGAAGAATGGGGACGGTGACTGCGGGGAAACACAGAGATTAATTTCTCCCTGGAATGTGAGAACCTATGGGTCAAAGCATAGAGGACTGGGCAGGGAGGGAATTCATGTGCAAGTTCCATGTCTTGAGAATCCCTTGCTCCAGTGAAAACAGTGGTTCTTTTATCATATCTTGGACGAGGAGACTTAGGGTTGAATTTAAGGACGAGTGAAAGTGAGACAGGAAGGAAGGGGCATAAAAAGAATGATACAGCCCTTAAGAGCAGGATACCACAAAAAGTGGTTAGAACCAATGAGGTCCAAGATGGCAAAAGATTTGAGTTCCAGTAGACCCTGAACCTCATCACATGCTCACTGTAATACCTTAGTTAAATGACACACTCAGGCACCATGACAAATTAGAGGCTAACCATAAAAGCTCAAAAAGTGAGTGGTGCCCCAATCCTTGGAAATCCCCACCCCTTCTCCAAATAGAATGCTGCTCCCACTCATTAGCCTATGAAACTACCCAGCCCATAAAAACTAACCCACCCCACAGCTCAGGAGGATATCACTTTCTCAAACAACCCCAGGGACTGGGGCTGCCTCTTCCGCCTTCTAAGATGGCCCACACTCTGTCTATGGAGTACGTATTTCTCTAAATAAATAAACTTGCTTTCACTTTACGATGTCTTACTCTTGAATCCTTTCTTGCTCAAAGCCAAGATCCCTCACTTGGCAGCCTGTCCCAGGGAATCACCCCAGATCTGGGACACAGCCATGCTTTTCTACACCATATTTTTTCTACAACAAAAGAAAAGGAAGTACTTCTTCACCCAGCAGGTTATTAACATGGGGAACAGGTCATGCCTAGGGATGCACCAAATCCATTCCCTTTAAGGTATCAGTGAGCTTTCCTCTGCCTACTTATTAGAAATTCAAGGCAAGTCAGAAGAAGAAAAAGAAGGAAATAAAGAACAGAGTAATAATAAAACAACTGACACACACACTCCATGTTCTGCATACACACGAGTCAGAGTACCCTCACCCAAGCAGATTTCAGTGCTAGAATCCAAGATCACAGCTTTGGCATGCAACAAAACTATTAGCCAATATCTGCAAAGGTCCCACATGGTCTGCTGCTGCTAAGTTGCTTCAGTTGTGTCCGACTCTGTGCGACCCCATAGACGGCAGCCCACCAGGCTCCCCCGTTCCTGGGATTCTCCAGGCAAGAACACTGGAGTGGGCTGCCATTTCCTTCTCCAATCCATGAAAGTGAAAAGTGAAAGGGAAGTCACTCAGTCGTGTCTGACACTTCACGACCCCATGGATTGCAGCCTACCAGGCTCCTCCGTCCATGGGATTTGCCAGGCAAGAGTACTGGAGTGGCGTGCCATCACCTTCTAACAGATGTTAAAAACCCAGATACCTTCAGTGGCTTTCAGGCAATATCTCCATAGCATTTGGTGGTCCAATATACCTTCACAGCACTCTTCTTTGTCAACCAGCCCTTACGGTCATCTCTGATGGAGAGAAGACTCGATATTGTATATTTCGAAGATGGGATGGATGAAGAAATCAGGACACAGAGAAGAACCTGACCAAGAAGCATGAAAGCTGATCCTGTTACTATTCACCTTTGATGGGGCTTTAAACTGGTGCAATCTTATTATCCCTATTTCCTCATTAGTAAAAGGAAGATGTCCACAGAGCTCACTACAAATGCCTGGGGAAAGAGGGATAAGGGCCTGCACTGGTATAGCCCCCAAAGCATATTCATATCCAGTTTTCTTTTAAGATCCCTTGTTGAAAGGAAGATTGGGAAAATGGCAGTTTCTCCCCTTCACAGCTGAGGAATCCAAAATTCAGAGAATTTAAGTGGCTTCTCAGGAGCAAGTCAGGAGTAGAACTGGCCCCAGTCCCGATGCCCATTCCACTCCAACCCACTGCCAATTTTTGCTATAAAAATTGATTGTAAATTATTCACAAAATATGGTGTTTCTTTTTATATATAATTTTATTGTTTCCCACTTTAACCAAAGTACTGCATATTCATCATAGAAGATTTAGAAAGAAAGAACAAATAAGTAAAAGGAAGAAAATCCTGATCACCCATAACTCCATCGAAATGCAATGCTGCTTAAGGAAACAATAAAAAGACAACAGACTAAATCACCTAATATACAATTCTGGGGTTACTGCAAAGATGATGGAGATCAGGAGTTGCATCAGACATGGGGCAGCAACCAGACATGGCGCTTTGGAGCAGAGTAGCTGTAATAAGGAGTCATACTATAGCAGTTAAAGAGAAAAGTAGAAACAGACTTCTAATTCTTTTTTTTTAATTTGGCTGTGCCAGGTCTTAGTTGTGGTGTGCAGGATATACACAGGATTGAACCTGGGCCCCTGCCTTGGGAGTGTGGAGTCTTAGCCACTAGACCACCAGGGAACTCCTCATACTGTTAATTTTAAGGTAATGGTATGCGTTGGAAATGATTGAGCAGAGAGGGAAACAGCTGATGTTCTGAGAAACAAGAGAAGCACTGGAGCAGTAGGCTCAGGAGGTAGTGTCCCAGGGAGGAATGGAATTTATGAGCTTTTTGTCTTGATCCCCTGGAGAATAAATGAGCACAGAATAGAAGGCAGGAGATGTGGTAAAGAGCCTATGGAAGTTCAGGGCTGATTCCTTCTTTCTTTCATTTTTTTTTTCATAGTAATAGGACACAAGGTCTGAAAGAAAGGAGGAGGAGGGGATCTGGAGGCTTAGTGGAGAAAGGTGGAAACAGTTGTCTCACAGCAGGAAAGGGGAAACAGCGCGGAGTGCTCTGTTGAGGTCCTCAATTCTGGCTTTATGATTTTGTCCAGCTGCAAAGGCACAGGGCTGTAGGAGACAAATGATTACATTTCATCAGGTTTGGGGTGAATCGAGGCAGAATGAAGAAGTAGTAGATGGGCAAGGGAGGTGGGTATGCAAAGGAATTGAGATGGTAAGGAAAGAGACGACTTCTGAGAAGTTAGAAACCTAATGTAGGTGGATCTATGACTAACAGATGAAGGGAGATTGGAGCTGGTGTAGGAAAGGAAAGAAAGAGCTAAAAAGAGAGAAAGTCGTCGTCAAAGAGGTGGATGTTTACAACTGTGACTGTTGAAGGTGCTGCAGTTACTAATAAGGACAAGGTCTGGGGTTTCACCTTGACGGTGAGTGACTAAATTAGGGTAGGGCAGAATCATCAGCAATGGGAGCTCAGGGAATGGGGAGGCCAAAATACTGGAAACATCACATAGGTCTATAATAAAATTATCAAGAATTGAACTAATGCCTGACAGTGTAATGGGAAATAGACCTAAAGTTGCAGAGAAAACATGAATAGTGACTCAAAGATAAATGGATTCCCACTACACCAGGCAGTAACACTGGAAACATCACTGCGTATTGGATCTTGAAACTCTGCCGATCAAAAAGGCATCTATAGTAAGGTATTAGGTTAGTCACTCAGTCATGTCTGACTCTTTGTGACCCCATGGACTGAAACCACTAAGCTCCTCTGCCCACAGGATTCTCCAGGCAAGAATACTGGAGTGGGTTGCCATTCCCTTCTCCATAGTAAGGTATTACGTAACATGAGATAATTTAAGGACAGAGATTTCTTTTCAATACATAAGAAATCAAAGAAACAGGCAAAGGATATAAAAATCTTCAAATGCATACATTCCCAGCCTCTTCTACCTGGGTGATTCTATCATTTAAAGGTATACAGACATTTTGAACGATACATCGTATATCTTTCCCTAGAGAGTGCTGAGTTTTGCCCCTGTGGACATTTAAATTACCAGTGAATCACCTTGAACTAGAGGAAGCTTCGTTGTAGGCTTTGTTAGAGCAGGTCTATTTCAGCACCTTGGTCCTAAAATGTGATCTTTACTGTACCATGCAGTCTTTCTGGGATTTCTAATGGTAAGCCCAAGAGGTTTACCCAGCTCCCCTCAATCTCAGCAGTTTTCAACTCCCAATGCAACTTCTCTCCAGAAGGCAAAATTTCTGCTAAGCACTTATAGTGAAGTGAAAGTCACTCAGCCGTGTTCAACTCTGCAACCCCTGGACTCTACAGTCCATGGAATTCTCTAGGCCAGAATACTAGAGTGGGTAGCCTATCCCTTCTCCGGGGGAACTTCCCAACCCAGGGATCGAACCCAAGTCTCCCTCACTGCAGGCAGCTTCTTTACCAACTGAGCTAGTGAGCTACTCTTAATTTTCCCCTGGGCTCCTAAAATCTCATCCTATATTTGCTCAATTCAGGGGACAGTTCAGGAATGGAGGGAAGCTTGTATGCAGCTTTGATGGCCATCACTTCCTGGTATATCCTGCCTCAGTTAGTTGCTCTGACAGCCTTGAGAGTAACAGTGGCTTTCCCCTTGACCTCCTCCAGCACACAAAGTACAGACTGAGAAGTGCCCTCAGGAGAAAAGATTCAGGAAGCGAGCCTCACACAATACTGGCCCTCTATTTCAAATGTCAAGTCCCTTTCAACTTCTGCCTGCTATCCATTGCTTTCTAGTGCCTTCAAACAAGTATTTCACAGAGTGTCCAAAGTTTATACCAGCCGGAAGGGTTAGTCTAATAAAAGACAATTATTACTAGAACTGAAGCTCTCAGAATGAGCCTACTAAACACACATCACCTCTTACTTCTTCTCTACTCAAAATCATGCAAAGACTCCCAATCCACTCAGTGTAATAGTCAAAAGCCTTATAATGGATCTACATGATCTGGCCCTGGTAGCAAGAAAGATGCTTCCGGAGATTTCTTTCTTAAGCTGAGAAGATGAGGACAAAATGGGAGAGGTGCATTAGGAAATACCATGTGCAAAGTGTAATAGCATGAGACTTGGGAATTCAGGGAACACAGCAGAAGGCATGATGAAGACAGGTGAGAGAAGAGTCTAGAACAGCATTTCTCATCCCTTAGTCTGCAGCTGCCTGAACCAAGCCACTCACTAAAATGCAGGTCCCTTGGACAGTCTGATGCACAGCAGCTTTAAGAACTCCAAGCACAGAGAGGTAAACTAGCTCACAAAGGGCTCCGTGCACAGTAAAGAGTTCAGATTTTCATCTCTGAGAGATGAGAAATCATTAAGTACTTCTCAGTAAAGTCACCAAAGAAGAAACAAGTGTGTCTCTATAACCAGGTGCATTTCAAAATCATCTTCTCCTTATCTTTTAACTTAGGCAAGGAGCTTTCCAATATTTCAGAAAAATACAACCTTCCTTTGCATCACAGTAGACATTAAAAACAGGACATGGCACACAGTAGGTTCTCCATGAATGCTAAATAAATAAAACATAATACAGTTGATATAGTTGTCACCTCCACTCTATATAATTCCACACTCAATTGCTCTCTCTCTTAAAGGTCATATTTATATATTCTTAAAGTCCCTTTCCAAGCTCTAATCCCATTCAGAAAGCCTTTGGATCCAGCATGCCTTCGTTCACCAAATTTATAGGAAGGACAGTCTTGAGCCATCTGGCGCCTATTTAATTTTTAACCACCTCTCCCTTGAAATATTTCTTTCTTCATTCTTATTTTGTCCTAAAAACTTGGCTATGAGCTAAACTGCGCCATCTGTGACTTCCAGTAAATACAACTGTTGCTAATGAAATTACCCAGTTTCATCATTTTGATTTAAACGCCTTGCCTGCTTTTCCTCTGACCTTTTGTTGCTTGCCATCAAACTCAAGCTTTTGTGAATTTAGATACATACATCCATGTAGGTCAGTCTTGAGGAATAAATCTTCTCTGTGAAGCATGAGAACCTGGGCCAAGCCAGCTCAGCAGGTTGACATGGGAGGTGGGGGCCAGGGCTGCACACAGAAATATGGATGGCACTTGTGCCCATCCGCTCAATGTGCGCAGGGCCCCAGGGCAGACCCCCGCCATGTGACCAAGTGGCTGCTCGGTCTGGCTCTCTGGCCTCCCATTTGTTAGGATGCTGATGATATTAATGAGTTGGGGTGTTGGAGCCCATTCCTTGGCCTTTGGTGTTGGTTCCCCCCTGCCCAGGATCGCTTGACCTGATTGAAGAAAAGTTCAGAGACTTCAAACTTTGTTCAAGTGGGAAGAAGCTTTGGAAGAAACCAGGTCCCTCACTACTAAGCACAGCTTTTCCATTTAGGTAGCAGGCTGGCCTTTGTCAACAGCCCCATTGAGGGAATGCAAGAGAATGAAAGAAGTATGCACCCATCAAGTTATTCTGTCATCATGTTGTCACTATCAGTACTGTTGCTTATTATATTAGATAATTAAAGATTTGGAGGGTATTATCAGTAACACAGAAGCTGACACTGAGACTTCACAGTGTATCAGACACCACCCTCAGCACCATACCTAAGCAGTTCATTCACTCCTCACAGCAATGCTATGTCTGAGGCTTAAACAGGTTAAGTAATTTGCTCCTGCTCATCACCTTGAAGTGTAATCACTTTGCATTTACTGGTGCTCTCTGTGTGCCAGATACTGTGGTAGAAACTGGGATATGAAACTGAAAAAAAATGTAGTCCCTCCACACTACGGAAGGGAGCAAGAGATAAAAATGCAAATACACCATCTGAGTGAGGCTACAACGGAGTAGGAAGAGACTCTGGGGTCACAGAGAGAAGAGATTCCATGTGGCAAAGATTCACACAGAGGAGAAGTTAAATGGAGTTTGAAGGAGGAATGGGAGTTTGGCCCCAAAAGGTGAAAGGAAATGGAAAGGAGCCAGGGCAGAAAGAACTGCATGTTGGAAGGAGGAGAAGTGTGAAAAGCAGGCAGAGGAGGAGGAAACACCACTGGCATGGAAGGTCCTGCCCAGGCAGAGGAGGCTGGATCTGGAGCGGGGGCATCCACCTCAGGAAACACCAGTGCTTTCTGTCACTGGGTCTCCACAATAAACTGGAGGGCTCAGGGGTCCTCCAAGGCAGCCCACGCATCAGATCTGGTTAATATCTGGCTTAAGTAGGCAGCAGCAGGACTCAGCTTTCATCACTCAGCTTTCATTAGCCTGCAAAATTTGTCTGTACCCCTAAATGGTCAAGTCTTCAGTATCGAGAGAAAATATATAATGGGCCCAAGGAGATTAAGCAGTAGCCCCAAAATTGCCATGCTGGACCCCCCATTCTTACCTCTATCTCTGCCTTCCTTCTAATTTGAGAATGCTAGTATTACTGACCAGGAAGGAGGTCTGTTAACAAAAGCTGTTTTCAGTTCTACCAGTTGCAAAAGTATGTCCAATCGCTGCAGGTGTTTTGCCAGTGCAGTAGGACTTGAGTGAAGAGAAAATTTCCACAATCCAAAATGTACTCTATTGATTCTGCCTTCAGTTTCTACATCACTTCTTTCTTAGGACATGGCTTTTAAAGGCTGATGCTAAAAAGAAAATGCTATAGATGAGGACTGACACCAGGAACAACTTCGTCAAGAGAATGTCTCAGATCAGCCAATCTCCTCTAAAGGTTCTGAGGGGAGAGACGGGTGGGGTCAGAAAACCTTGTCTTGGAACCAAAATTAGCAAACATTTTCTGCAAAGGACTGAGCAGTAAATGTGCTGGGCTCTGTGGGCCGTTTGGTCTCTGTCGCAATTATTTAACTCAGTTATTGCAGCATGACAGCAACCATAGAAGATGCATGAATCAATGATGAATGGGGGTGACTGTGCTCCAATAAAACTTTACTTGTAAAAATGGCACGTGGGCTAGACCTGGCCTGCTGGCTGTAGTTTGCTAACCACTGTATCAGAGATCCCCACTATGACCGGTCAGTCGAGAGCTATAAAGGGAAAGTGAGTGACAATTTGAAAAGGGCTTTGAGGATGCTAAAACTGGGACCAGCCCAATTATTGTGCTGTGCCCAAACATATTAAAACCCTCAGAGAGTGCTCCTGGGAATAACCCTTTTCCCTGACCTTCAAAAAAATATTCTCAGTATCATCTTGGCTGCATTCCTCATCTTCACCTGTTTTATCCAATCTCTCACTAAGCACTGCTATTTCCTCCACTTAAGTCTCTGAAACCAAAGCTTCAGAAGTTAAGAATCACATGCAGAGTTAGTTACACAGCAGTAAGTGACCAAGCCAGGACTTAAAACCAAGTCTGGCAGATACTAAGAATAGATGAACATCTTCACTGCATCTTTACTTTGCAAGAGCCCCTGGGAAATGTGTTTGGTGTAAAGCAAGCCAGGGTGCTAGATCTTTGGTAACAATACTTGGCCTCTCTGGAAACACTTCCCCTGTGACCTTTGCCTTCTGTACTCACAGTTGGTCCCCCTGCAAGCCTTGAGGAAGTTCCCTAGAAAATGAAACACATTTTTAAATATAAGTGTAATGACCTGTAGATAACTGGGAATGCAGGCTGAGACACAAACTGTAGTGTGCAAATGGATGAGTCAGAATGTGAAATTTTAGGTGAACAGTTTAAGTTTCAAACAACTTTATCCAAAAGTAAAAATTCAGATTAAAAAAACCCAGCATGGTCTGAAACAGATATATATCAATCAACAACAGCAGGAGGTGGAGGACTATTATTTATAATATCCTGACTTTATTCTTTGACTGGGACTTCCCTGGTGGCTCAGACTGTAAAGCGTCTGCCTACAATGCAGGAGACTGGGTGCAAACCCTGGGTCAGAAAGATCTCCTGGAGAAGAAAATGGCAACCCACTGCAGTATTCTTGCCTGGAAAATCCCATGGACGGAGCCTGGTAAGCTACAGTCCATGGGGTCGCAAAGAGTCGGACATGACTGAGCGACTTCACTTTCACTTTCGACTTTATTCTTTAATCATTCATACCCTATCTAAAAATGTTGAAGGTGACTTACATATACTCTTAAACAATTAAAATAAGGATAAAAGGATTAGAGTTAAGTAATAAAAGAAGAGAGATGTTTGAACTGTAAAACCAAAGATTTTAAAATCGTGTAAGATAATCACAATCACTTAAGTCTACAGAAACTTATTTTCTAGTGCAAAACTCTAAAACCATGGTTCTCAAAATGCAGGGTCCCTAGGAATGACCTGGTAAGCCTGTGTAAAACAGATTCCTGGGATACCCCTGCAATTCTGACTCAGATGGTTTTGCCCAGGGCCAAAGAATCCACATTTCTCCTGTCAGATCTGTTAGTATTTAAGATATTTAGGTGCTCCAATGTTGGCTACATGTATATTTATGATTGTTACAGCTTCTTGAGGAATCATTATATAATGATCTTCTTTGCCTCTTGTCACCATTTCTACCTAAATATCTATTTCCTCTAATACAATTATAGCTCCTCATGCTCTCTTTCGGTTTCACTTACCTGGAATATTTTTCCCCATCTCTTCACTTTGAGCCTATCTGTGCCTTTAAAGTTAAGTAAACATCACATAGGCAGCATAAAGTTTGAGCCTGTGTTTTTTCTCTTCCCATACAACTACTCTATGCCTTTTAATTGGAGAATTTAATTTATTTACATTTAGAGTAACTATTGATAAGTAAGGACTTATTAGTACCATCGTATTAAATTTTTCTGGATATTTTTTAGTTTCTTAGTGTTGTTGTTCACCTTTTGCTACTTGAATTGGTGATTTTCCACATTGGTATTTTTGATTCTTTTTCCTTTAGCTTGTGAGACTCTACGGTGGATTTTGTTTTGTGGCTACATAAAGCATCTTATACATATAACAGCCAACATTAAGCTCAAGAAATCAGAAAGAAGAATCTAAGCCCAAATTTAGCAGAAGGAAGGAAATAATAAAAGTCAAGGAAGAAATAAAAGAAACAGAATAAAAAGAATGAAAATATTAACAACACTAAAAGCTAATTTTAGAAAAGATAAACAAAACTGGCAAAATATTAACCAAGCTAACTATGGAAAAAGAGAAAACACTCAAACAAAATCAGATTTGAAAGAGGAGATGATACAATTAATGCCACAGAAATAAAAGGGTCATAAGAGAATACTTTGAACAGTTATATGGCAACAAATTGAATTACCTAGAAAAAATGGATAAATTCCTAGAAACATAAAACCTACCAAGACTGATTCATGAAAAAAATCAAACATCAGAACATATCAACAAGTAAGGACAATGGATCCATAATCAAAAACCTCCCAAATAAGAAAACAGCAAGATCAGATGAATTCACTGGTGAATTCTACCAAGTGAAAGTCGCTCAGTCATGTCCAACTCTTTGCACCTCCATAGACTATACAGTCCTTGGAATTCTCTAGGCCAGAATACTGAAGTGGGTAGCCATTCCCTTCTCCAGGGGATCTTCCCAACCGAGGGGTCAAACCCAGGTCTCCCACATTGCAGGTGGATTCTTAACCAGCTGAGCCACAAAGGAAGCCCAAACATCCAAGTGATTAATACCAATTATCCTCAAACTCCTCCCAAAAATTGAAGAGAAGGAAACACTTCTAAATTCATTTTACAATGCCAACATTATCCTAATATCAAAGCCAGATAAGGACAATGCAAAAAAAGAAAACTAGAGGCCAGTATTGCTGATGCATAGAGATGCAAAAATTCTCAACAAAATAATAGCAAATTGAATTCAACATTACATTAAAAGCATACAACGTGATCAAGTGGAGTGTATTCCAGGAATGCATATGCAAATCAATAAATGTGAAACCCCAAATTAATACAGTAAATCCCTACGTATGAATGAGTTCCATTCCAAGAATGTGTTCATAATCTAGTTTGTTCATTAAGCCCAACAAAGTTAGCTTAGATACTCGCCTAACACAATCAGCTATATGGTACTGTACTGTAATAGGTTTATAATACTTTTCACACAAATAATACATAAAAACAAACACATAAAATAAACATTTTGAATCTTACAAAATAACATTTCAAAATAAACATTTTGAAATATATAGTATTACCAGCTACATCACCACTGCTTTTACACTTGTTTCCTGACATCCTGGGCTTCAAATAAAGATACTGTACTACTGTACTCTATACAGTACAGTATAGCAAAGTGTGTAAAAATACAACCACTTATAGGATATGCATGCATGTAACAATGTGTGCTAGATATGTGACTAACTTACATGACTGGGCATGCAAATGCATGTTAGCATCTTTGAAAGTCTGAAAACTGAAGGTTTGTATGCAAGGAACTTACTGTATAATAAAAGAAAAAAATTATATGATCATCCCAATAGATGCAAAAAAGCCATCTGACCAAGCACCACATACTTTTACAATAAAAAACTCTCAACAAATTGGATACAGAAGGAGTGTACCTCAACATAATAAAAGTCATATATGACAAGCCCACAGCTAACTCATCCTTAACAATAAAAGGTTGAGACCTTTTACTCTAAGATCAGAAAAAAGTCAAGGGTGTCCACTCTCTCTTCTCTACTCAACTCAACATAGTACTGGAAGTTCTAGTCAGAGCAGAAAGAAAAAGACACAAAAGGCATCCAAACTGAAAAGGAAGAATATAAAACTGTCTTTGTTTCCAGATGAGTGTTATACATAAAAAATTCTTAAGACTCTACTAAAAAACTGCGAGAAATAATCAACAAATTAAGCCACAGGATACAGAATCAATACACAGAAGGCAGTTGCATTTCTATACATTAACTATAAAAAGAAATAAATAAAACAATCTTATTTATATTAACATCAAAAATAATAAGATATTTAGGAAACATTTAACCAAGAAGATAAAATATCTGTACTTTGAAGCTATAAGGTTTTGATGAAAGAAACTGAGGAAGACACAAATAGAAAGATGTGCCATGTTAATACACCAGAAGAATTGATATTATTAAAATGTCCCTAATATCCAAAACCTCTACAGATTCAGTGCAATCCCTATTCAAAATTCCAGTGGTGTTTTTCATAGAAATAGAAAAAAGACCTCAATTTGTATGGAACCACAAAGACCCTGAATTGTCACAGCACTCCTGAGAAAGAACAACACTGGAAACATCCCACTTCCTGATTTCAAACTATATTACAAAGATACAGTAATCAAAACAGTATGGTATTAACATAAAAAGAGACCTGTAGAGCAATGGAACAGAATAGAGAGTCAGAAATAAATCCTCCCATATATAGTCAACTAATATTTGACAGTGGAGCCATAATTCCTCACTGAGGAAAGTGTCTTCCCTAAATGACATTGGGAAAACTGGATACCCACATGCACAAGAAAAAGCATCTTGCACTACTATCAAAATCTACTTGAAATGGGTTAAAGAGTTAAACATAAGACTCACATGTATAAGAATGGGTATCTTGCACCACTCACAAAATTTACTTGAAATGAGTTAAATACTTAAACATAAGACTTGAAACCATGAAATGCCTCAAAGAAAACATAGGTGGACACTCCTTGACATGGATTGGCAATGGATATGACACCAAAAGCACAAGCAACAAAAACAAAAATTAATCATGGAACTACATCAAATGTAAAAGTTTCTGCACAACAAAAGAAACACTTAACAAGAAGAAAAGTCAATGTATGGGATGGGAGAAAATATTTACAAATAATATACCTCTAGTTAAGGATTAATATCCAAAATACATAAGGAACTCACACAATCCAACAGCAATTTAAAAAAATTTTTTTAATGGACATAGGAACTGAATAGTCATTTTCAAAGAAGATGTACAAATGTCTAGTAATTCTCAGCATCACTATTCAACAGGGATATGCAGATCAAAACCACAATGAGGTATCATTTCACACCTGTTAGAATGACTATCATCAAAAAGACACGATGACAAAGGTGTGGAGAAATTGACAAATTGACAGAGATGTGGAGAAAAGGGAACCCTCGTGCACTGTTGGTAGATTGTTAATTCACGCAGCCACTATGAAAAACAGTATGATGGTTCCTCAAAAAATTAAAAACAGAACTACCATATGATCTAGCAATCTCACTTCTGGGTATATATGCAAAGCAAATAAAAGAGATATCTGCATTTTCATGTTTATTGCAGCCCTATTCACAACAGCCAAGATATGGAAACAAACCAAGTGTCCAGCAATAGATAAATGGGTAAGGAATATATGGAATGTATATACAATGGGATATTTTTCAGCCATGAGAAAGGAGAACCTGCCATTGGGGATGACATGGATGCACCTTAAGGGCATTATGCTAAGTGCAATGTCAGATAAATAAAGTCAAATACTTTACGTTCTTAAGTACATGTGGAATCTAAAAAAGCCTAACCCATAAAAACAGAGAGTAGGATGGTTTTATCAGGAGCTGACAAGTGGAGTGAATGGGGAGATGTTAGTCAAAGGGTATAAACTTTAAGTTATAAACTGAAGAAGTTCTAAGGTACTAATATACAGTGTGGTGACTTCTCCAAAATATGAGGATACTCTTCTCAACTTTTCTGTACAGCAGAAATTAACACAGCATTGTAAACCAACTATACTTGAATAAAATGCATTTTTTAAAAAAGAGCTACAGATCACACGTCCTGCTCCTCCTCTTCCCTTGATCTCCTGCCGTAGCCTCAAATAAATCTCATTCCTCCAAATACTACTCTACTTGTCTTTCTGAATGTCTGCTGCTCTGGGTGTCTTCTGTGCACCCCAGGCTCCCCCTTCTCTACCTCTCTGTGCCCCAAAATCAGAGCACATGGGCCACACCAAAAGCTTCCTTGCCTTTCAAGCTCTGGTCACAGGCTACATTCACTCACCTGTTAAAGCTTCCAGCTCCTGACTGGCAGCCCCTGCCAGGGCCATCCACTCCAGTTTCCAGTAGCCACTCTCGCCTGTGCTCCTGCCAGCCTGGGTGGGCTTCCCCATCAATTTTAACCTGGGTGAAAAGGGGTAGGTTGCTATTTTTTTTTTTTTTTTTTTGCCCTTTCATTTTGCTCATACCCTCGTAAATCATGTGCCTCCTCAGTTTCCCACTGCTGGATGCAGGGGAAAGGATGGTGTCATGGCCAATCAAGAAAAGAAAAAGGGGACTTCCCTGGTGATCCAGTGGTTAAGACTCCATACTCCCAATGCCGGAGGCCCAGTTTCAATCCCTGGTCAGGAGCTAGATCCCACAAACAGCAACTAAGGCCCAGTGCAGCCAAAATAAATAAGTAAATAAAATATTTAAAAAAAAATAAGTTGTTAGATGCCAGACCACCTTCACAGTATTTAAAGGTAACCTCATGTGTTAGGGCAGGTAGCAATATCGTTACCGTAAGAAAGGGAAAAATTGGAAAAAAAAAATCATTAGCAGAACTTCACAACACAGTTTAGCAACTTTCCCCCTTCTGTGTGCCCAGGGTATAAGTGAGATAATTAACAATCAAAGTATGCTAAACTTGGTTTTTAAAAGTGCACTAAAAAGAATAAATACCAAAGTGATGATGAATTCTGTGAGTAACATCAGTTTTTCCTATCTGTAAAACTAAATATAATCATCCATCCCTACATTTAAAAAGCTTACCAAGTGCTTTTACACATATTTTCTCATTTGTGCTCCTCACATCAACCATAGAAAGTGGTTAGTATTGTTCCCTCCACTCATGAAAGGTAGAGAAAGAGGCTCTGAAAGTTTAAGGGATTTGCTCACAGACTCACATAGGTGGTACAAGCAGCCACTCAGGGCTCTACTTGTAGCATGAGTCTAGCTCAGGGAAGGAATATATTGCCTTGCCAGGCTGGCCAATAAGTTTCACATTATACCAAACCCATTGGTTGGCTGTGGTTGCCTAGAGTCCTGTGTTGTGAAGAATTCTGAGGCTGAGAGTGGACTCAGAGAAAAGAATATTATGCTTAATTAGCATCCAACAAGACACAGCATTGAGAAGCAGTAGCATCACTCCCTTTTGTTTTCTAACCATGCACAGGGTTTGAGAGCATGGGCTTTGGAGGTTCACTGACCTGCAATAAGGCCTGCTCCACTCAATATTCTGGGCCTTGGTTTCCTCATCCGCAATCAAAGACCAAAATACCAACTGCCTCAAGGAGTTGTTTCTTTTCTTTCCCTACCTAAATTTATTTTCACGAGAAAAGAAGCTGTTATACTCATCTGAGAGAACAAATCAATCAGAGAAAACTATTAACAAGACCCATTCTAAACTTAACAACTGAATAAAGTAGCAGACTGCAGGAGGGGAAAGGTTGGGCTTAGACACTGGAACCCTGGAGTCTGGCCCAGTCTTGCTTTTATAATTTGTTCTAGAACTTCAGAGAACTCCGAGAAGAGTTGTCATTCCTAAAGTAAGCCCAATGGAATGTACTATTCATAGAGTCTTTATTAGACACAGGCTACATGATTTGATGGCACTTAAAAATCCAATAGAGAATAGTCCAATATAATTTATCAGCCATCCTTAGATGAGTGTCTTCTTTGCAAATCTTGAAGAGTTCTGTATGAGCTGTGTCATGGTAAGCAAGTTAATTTTCCTAAATAAAGTTTTCTTAATCTCTATAATCAGACTGTTGAAACAAAAGATTTTTGAAAAAGTAACTTCTGTATTGGGGAAAGGATTATGGGAATGATTCTTGTCCATTTCTCCACTTCTTATAGGGTTATATCATCTTTCTAATAATGACAATAATAGTAGGAATAAAGGATTTAACATCTGTTTGAAATTTTCATCTCCTTAGAATCAATTTATTTTTCTCTTCTGATTTTTCCATTGCCTTTGATTTCCTCTCTTACTTTGGAAGTTTTAGTAATACAACTTATTTATTTATTTTGGTAAGTGGCTCTGTCTAGCAGAAAGTGGTGTATGTGTGTTGTGCATGTGTTTAGTTCCCAATAATGACTGAAAAGTGAAAATGAAAGCCTTAGTCACTTAATTGTATCTGACTCTTTGCAACCCCATGGACTGCAGCTTGCCAGGCTTCTCTGTCCAAGGAATTCTTCAGGCAAGAATACTAGAGTGGGTAGCCATTCCCTTCTCCGGGGAATCTTCTCGACAGGGATTGAATCCGAGTCTCCTGCATGTCAGGCAGATTCCTCAGCAGCTGAGCCACCAGAGAAGCCCTGACAATGACTGAGGTGTATCTGAAAGATATGAAAGCTCCTCATGCCCAAAAGTCCATCTTTTTTTCTAACAGTGGCGTCTATGCCTCTCATTTGTCCTTTCTGTGATAAATGTTCCTGGGAGGGACAGCAGCTTAAGCCCTCAAACCCTGGGGCATCTGAGTCAATTATAGATTTCCCAGAAGCTACAAGAGTATTTTGTGAGTGCTAAGACCCAGAGGAGGGTAAGAAGGTGCTTGGAACAGGAAGGCTGCTGAATTGTCAAGGGATTCCAGAGGCCTGGTCCCAACTGAAGCTCAAATATAGAATGATGTACCTCTCAAATTCCTCTATCTCAAAGCACAAGGTTTTAAATTGGATATGCATCAACCATCAAAACCATCATATTTATAGGACTTCACTACTTACAATGTGTATAGATACAATTTACATCTTAAAAACTTTTGTAAGTAATAAAATCATTCTCACTTGGTCAGAGGCAATGTAACTGAGCAAGACCCTATGAGGGCTTCCCAGAACAGGACTCCACCCACCCACCCCCCATGTCTTCCACCTGCCTTTTGTCTGTAGAAAAACTTTAGTCAAAAATAAATTTAATCAGAGAAGTGAGAAGATGCAGAAAGAAAGGAAAACAGTCACGCAAAACAAAACAATAATAGTTCTGCTATTAAACAAAGTCAAGGACCTTTAGTTCCTCCTCAAGGGCTGTAGATAATATTCTGAGTCAGGTCCTTTGAGCTGTTTGATAGATACTGAAACCCCCACCAGATGGAAGAAGTTAACTGTCCACTGCCCCAAACTATGTAAACCCCAGACCAGTTAGAACCAGAAGGTTGATGATGTTAACTCCTGTTTACCTCACCAATCAGAAGCATGTCCACAAACTGATCACATGTATCACAAGCTCCCTCCCTCACCCTGTCTTTATAAACTTTTCCCTGAAAGTCTTCAGGGTGTTTGGGACATCTAAGCACTAACTGCCCTGGACTCCTTGCTTGGCGCCTGCGGTAAAAACCATCGCCTGGCATCAGTAGATTGGCTTTACTGTGCACAGGTAAGCAGGCCCGAGTTTGAGTCCATAAAAGCAATGTAAGTTGAACTCAGGTCTGTGTTTTTCGCTCATGATAGATGGCATGTGTTCTCCTGTTCACTCTCTAAATCTGGAAAAATGTGTTTCATGTGTCCAGATTTCATGTACTTCTAATTTTCTCTTTTGATCAGTCAAAATGTCATTGTGAGACCCAACAACAAATGAATGAATGAATATACATATATACATCTATAATATTCATTATATATATATATATACAAATACACACACATAAAACACGTATCTCACAGCCCACAAATATTGTTTAAGTGGCTCTTTCAGGAAGATTTATAACACTTTGCTTTACAAAGAAAGTCTAAAAAAGAAAGAAAATGAAATGAAATAATGACTGTTCCCTAGTGCAATTACTGTGTCAAATATTCCCCTAGGGAAAGGAATTTGCTCTTATTGTGAAATAAATTAATATAGAAACCAGACTCCTGCGGTAACTTTTCTTTATCCCCAGGCAGTATTTTCCCACTACCGTTTTCAGAATTCACTTTTGGCGATTCACATATGGGAGGTTGGAAATAGCTAGAAATTGTATGTTAGAATTTCAAATATATTCCCATTTCCAAAAATGTTAGCAGCTCCCCAAATTATCAGGGTACGCACAATCATTTAGAGATCGCCTGCCCCAGAAATCAACTGCTTCTCTTCTTCATCCACAGGAAGGATAAGAGCTTTGTCCTACCATCCACTCAGCTGCCACAAATTTCTGTCCCTGTAGCTACCAAGTGCCCAGAAAATTCGGAAGGACAAGGCCCTTTAGGCTGTAAGAAAAGTGCAGAAACAGCCAAGCATAGTCTTTTCCCCATATCCATAAGTCAGCCTTCACTGGACACCTTCACTACCCAGGCTGCCAGCACAAGCTCTCTGTGATTCCTAATTAGGTGTTCACTGCTCAATGAATACTCCATTAGCCTCACACTCTCTTAACATCAAACCATTGGACAAAATTCACTTTATCTCAGCCATGTTATGAATGAACTTACAATCAATGGTTGAAATCCATGCTGGCTGAAATTCACTCTAAGCTAATCTTAAATCAACATCACAAGGCCAGTATATGCAAAATTGACTAGGGAGAGTCTTAACCAAACTACAGAGCAAAGCAGAGTCTTGACGAGGAGGTTGGTTATTCAGTGGGGAGAAAGAGACAGGGTCAGGAATCTGGACTCTACAGTGCAAACAAGTGTTAGGCCTGGAAAAAAAGCTAAAGACTGTTCTTTGTTGACCTTTATGATTTAAGCATCTGTGCCTGGCCTCTTTGTGTCATGGGAGGCTTGATGATGAACTAGTTCAAACCTCCTAAAGTAGATCCCTCCAAGGCAGGTATTTTGTCCCTTAAATGTAAAAATGACAAGAAGACATAGCATCAACTTATATTTACTGAGTTCTTACTACGTGCCAGGTTTTGAGCTAAGAGCTTTGTATGTTTAGCTTGCTTAGACTGCACAACCTGAAAGGTGGGTATAATTATTATCTTCATTTATTGGGAAAGAAAACTGAGGCCTAAGGACATAGCTATCACTGAAAAGAACAGTGCAGATCAGAGGCCCTATGTCCTGTACCATGAGCACTGTCTACTAGAAGGATTTTCAAATGTCAACAGCCTCAATAATAATTAGTATCATTATGGATCATTTAATAAGCACCAATTATGTTCATTTGGGATGGGTATGTATGAAAGTATAGTGTATTTTCACTCTGTTATTTTTGGAGTCAAGCTGACTCGTATGTGAAACATTGGTACAGGGTAGTAAACTGGTTAAGAGCCAAGCTGTGGTGTCAGATGCTCTCGGATCAAGTTTATGCTTGCTACTTGCTGTGTGACTTTGCACAAGTTACTTGACCTCTCTTAGCCTCATCTATAAAATGAAAACAATAATGGTACCTACTTAATAGGGTGGTTGTGAGGATATAGGAGATCATCTAAGGAAAGTGCTTAGAATGGTGCCTGGTGCATAGTGAAAGTTAAATAGACCTTAATTTTTAATTGTCAGTAGGTAGGCAACCAGTCAGTCCTAAAGGAGATCAACCCTGAATATTCACTGGAAGGACTGATGCTAAAGCTGAAGCTCCAACACTTTGGTGACCTGATGTGAAGAGCTGACTCATTGGAAAGACCCTGATGCTGGAAAAGATTGAAGGCAGGAGGAGAAGGGGATGACAGAGGATTATCAATGGACATGAGTTTGAGCAAACTCCAGGAGATGGTAAAGCACAGGGGAGTCTGATGTGCTGCAGTCCATGGGGTCATAAAGAGTAGGACACAAATGAGAGACTAAACCATAAAGGTAACCAGTATGACTCCTCCACTAAAAACATAAGTGGTTACATTGTGGTTTTACACCAATAATCTTAAGATGATAGACTTCTCTTTTTTTATGGTGTTGACTGAGTTAGTTAGCTGATTAGTTTCATTGGGCATTTCAAAGAATGCATCCATGGACCCATTTTAAGTATCTTCTGTGAATTGCTTGGACAGCCAGGAGGAGCCACCCTGCGTCCGAGGCCAGGGGCGGCGGCCAGGAGGAGCAACCCCACGCCCAAGGAGTGGTGGCTGTGCGGGCACAGGAGGGCCTAGAGTAGCTATCCCACATTGAAGGTTAGGAAGGGTGGCGGGAGGAGATACCCCTCATCCAAGGTAAGGAGCAGCGGCTGTGCTTTGCTGGAGTAGCCGTGAAGATATACCCCAGGCTCAAGGTAAGAGAAACCCAAGTAAGATGGTAGGTGTTGCAAGAGGGCATCAGAGGGCAGACACACTGAAACCATACTCACAGAAATCTAGTCCTAATCACACTAGGACCACATCCTTGTCTAACTCAATGAAACTAAGCCACGCCTGCGGAGCAACCCAGGATGGGCGGGTCATGGTGGAGAGGTCTGACAGAATGTGGTCCACTGGAGAAGGGAATGGCAAACCACTTCAATATTCTTGCCTTGAGAACCCCATGAACAGTATGAAAAGGCAAAATGATAGGATACTGAAAGAGGAACTCCCCAGGTCAGTAGGTGCCTAATATGATATGCTACTGGAGGTCAGGCTGGATGGCATCACTGACTCGATGGACGCGAGTCTGAGTGAACTCCGGGAGTTGGTGATGGACAGGGAGGCCTGGCGTGCTGCGATTCATGGGGTCGCAAAGAGTCGGACACGACTGAGCGACTGAACTGAACTGAAGGGAGACAATGCACTGAAGGGTGGGGGAGGGACCACAGAAACAAGAAGGAAAGTAAAGAGCATTTTAAAATTCTGAGAAGTTATAGTTTCCTCTAAAGAGAGTATTAAGGGATTATATTCTTTTCCATTAATCCTTACATCTTCATTGTACAGAATTTAGAAAACAGAAAAATGTACAGGAACATTTTAAAGACAAAAAGAAGAACATTCACTCCCATTATCGTAACACTGCTGCTATTTTGAGAGGAGACACTAAGCAGTAAGCACTGGCACGGCCAGACCAATTGAGAAGAGCAAGTGGCCGTTCTGATTGGCTAGTGCCTCCCCTAACAGTTGTTATCTGTTTTGAATATTGCTCCTATGCTTGTGTGTATATTTCATCCCTGTGCGTTTATTTTTAATTACATGAGAAACATACTGAATATTGGTTTGTTCATACTTTTTAATTGTTATCATGTATAACGAACTTTTCCTACCATCAGACATTCTTTGAGGGCATCATGTTAAAATTATTTACTAATAATGAAAGCAAATAGATACACTATAATTTATTTAACTGTTCTATTACTGTTCAATATTCATTTGCTTCCATTTTTTGCTATTATAAATATCTTTATACATAAAAATTTGAGTAGCTATGTGTTGTCATTTGAGCACATATTTACTTCCAGAGTAAAATAACATTTTAGTTTTAGAACAAGTTGTTACTTCTACAAATCACTGGTTATTTGGTATGTTTGTGAGATTCAGTCTTTTGTTGTTTCAGTCAGTAAGTTGTGTCTGACCTTTTTGCAACTAGAATGAAATTTATACCAGCCTTACATATAATATTGGTTTCCCAGGTGAAGAAACTATCCGCCAATGCAGGAGATACTAGAGACTTGAGTTCGACTCCTGGATTAGGAAGATCCCCTGGAGTAGAATGTGGCAACCCACTCCACTATTCTGGCCTGGAAAATTCTGTGGACAAAGGAGCCTGGTGGGCTACAGTCCGTGGGATCACAAGGAGTCGGAATCTACTGAGCACACATGCCTACATATACTATTAAGCGCAAATGAATGCAAAAGCACCCTTTAAAAGGTGAATTGCTATAAACTACGGTACTGTTGTTATGTATGGTAGTACTGGTACCATCAATTGCTGATGTTATAAACTCTCTGGATTTTACCTTGACTTGAAGATTTTTTTACTTTTAACAGATTTATTCTTCACCTAAACAACATGATAACGCAATTTTATTTGCCTCCACCTAAAGATACGTCATACCCTTCTCCTGCCACTATGTGATGATTGTGCCGTTGCAAAACACCAAATATTGGCATAACAAGTACCTGAACACATTTCATTAAACACCTGTCCAGGTAAGAGCAAAAGGGAAAGTCAAATGGACATCTGTTGTCTGCTTATTCGTTGTTTGGCACACCTTCCTGCTACTGCTGCTGCTGCTGCTGCTAAGTCACTTCAGTCGTGTCTGACTCTGTGCGACCCCATAGACGGCAGCCCACTAGGCTCCTCTATCCCTGGGATTCTCCAGGCAAGAATACTGGAGTGGATTGTCATTTCCTTCTCCAATGCATGAAAGTGAAAAGTGAAAGTGAAGTCGCTCAGTTGTGCCCGACTCTTAGCAACCCCATGGACTGCAGCCCACCAGGCTCCTCCATCTATGGGATTTTCCAGGCAAGAGTACTGGAGTGAGGTGCCATTGCCTTCTCCAATACCCCTTCCTACTAGACATCAATGCCTTGAATTTCTGGAACATGTTGCTACCATAATGGTGAAGCCTAGAACCTTCTAGAAACCATGATGTGGAACCTGAGGATAGAGTGAACAATGGACAAGGACAAGCTGAGAAAGAAAGATATTGGGTCAAACTTATAGTTTTGGAAAGATGGAGGCTAAGGGTAGCCTGAAAAACCCCCTACTATACATACACAGAAATGCTAGATATGCTAGACATGAATTATTTTCTTAACGCAAATCTGAGCTCATACAAAGGAGAAAAAAACTGAGAGTGTGTGCACACACACAGAGAAACACACAGTCATTCCCTCCCTCTCCTCTCCATTTCTCTCTCTCTCTCTCTCTCTCTCTCTCTCTATATATATATATATATATATATATATATATATATATAAGTCAAGTCAGAAGTTATCTTGCCAGCTTCCCTGGTGGCCCAGTGATTAAGAATCCACCTTCCAATGCAGAGGACACCAATTCAATCCCTGGTCCAGGAAGATCCTGCATGCTATGAGCAACAAAGCCCATGGGTTACAACTGCTGAGCCTGTGCTCTGAACACCGAGAGCCACAACTACTGAAGTCTGCACACCTAGAGCCTGTGCTCCATGACATGAGAAGCCAGCCACTCAATGAGCAGCCCATGCACTGTACCTAGATTAGCCTTGGCTTGCCACAGCTAGAGAAAGACTGCACATAGCAATGAAGATCCAGTGCAGAAATAATTTAATAAATAAAAAAAATTTTTTAAAGAAGTTAGCATGGTTAATCTCAATCCACAGATATAAAGTCAGCTGAAGATGGTAGACTGGCAGAAAATGAGTAGAGATCTCAAAAGATGAGCTCAGATCCCCACCAGAAAGACTTCCATGGTAGTCAAGTGAGTGACGGCCATCTCTCTCTCTAAATGGCAAAGGAGAGCACTAAGTAATAAGAAGAAGTGACCTACACGGCAGAGGGACTAGAGATGGGGTTTGCAGAAGAGGAGGCAGCCAGTGAAAGTGGGAGGGAATCATTCCAGGCCTTGTTAAGAAGACATCTGTTTGGTACCTGCCAATATAATCTTTTGCACTTTCAAGCAAGTGGATTTATGCTGACTCTCATATTTACGCTGTAATCTTTGCCATATGTTAATGAGATTGACTGTACATGAGATAATCAATTATTTTCAGCAGCTTGTATCTTAAATGTTATTCTGGTTATCTTGATTATGAGCTTAAATACCAGCCTAGTGATGGATTCGCCTTCTAACTTTTCTCTCTTAAAAAGAGCAAAATCGGGAAATCGAAATATACCCCACATAGATTTTTCAATATGTAGTGAAAGTTAGTAATGGCACAGTTGTAGCTGAGCTGGCATTTAAACATGTAATCTGCTGACCTTGAATTCCAAAGCAATTTCTTATCCCTTAAAAATTTGGAACATATAAAAATTATATTAGCATCAATTATTTTAATCATTTTTGTAAAAATTTATCTTTCTCAATTTCAGTGCATTGGCATTATAACCCACTATCTCTTCTTGTCTCAGTTCCCTTATTAATATTCATTGGAAGTATCTGGTACTTCAATAAACCCAGACTAACTTTTTATTACATATTCATAAGCATTACTTTCTAAAGGTTTTGAGCTACTTCCACCTTCATTGAAAATAATAATTTGTACCTCATACTAATGCAAGTGACACCTCCGAGATGGTCTAAAGTAATGAATCAGGATGAACTTCAACTCAGTAAGCACCTCTCCTTGCCCACTCTGCATCCGAACATTACACCATTCTTGTGTTAATCAACAGTCTTCTTGCCAATGGGCATCCAAGGACAAAAACCAGAACTGACCACTTCAGCCCAAAGCAGGGTTCCTTAACATGGAGGTTCTGGCAGGGTTTCTGGCATTTTGTGAATCTCCTGTAATATAAATAGCACGCAGGATTTGGGGTGCAGGTGTGTGGGTACATTTTTCTGGTGAAGAAGGTCTAAAATTTTTATTCAATTCTCAAAGGAAGCTTTGATGATATGATAGGAATGGTGGTGGCAATGATGGTAATGATGATAATTTTGAACCCCTAGCCTATGAAATGTTTTGTCTGGATTTACATTGAAAATTGTTGGATTCATCTGGTGAGTACATGGAGTGTCATGTTGTACATGAGAAGAAGTCCTTAAGGGTAAATAAATGCTTCAGAGTCTGTGCTCACCTCTTGTGCTGAGGAGCTGGAGCATGGGTATTGAAGTAAGAATATGTGGATTGTGGCCTGCTGAGGAAGGGAGCACACATCGTTCACAAGGGGGAGCCTGTGCTCCCTCAGCTTCCAGCTCCCACGTTGAGGAAGTGAAACCATGCATGGGGTCATTTTAAGGGCACAATGTCAATACATCCACACAAAGGAAGTCAAATCACAAGATCCTAGACACCAGAGGGCACAATGAGTCAGGGGAAAGGCAGGCCTCCACCGTGCCAGGTCCTGAGGGAGAAGACAACGGGTACCATTGGGGCAGAGGTCACTAACTTTTGTGGGTTTTACTGTAGGTGGTTATTTTTAACGGGGCTGTAGGAAAACAGAAGCAGGAACTGATGGCAAGGCCTTATCTAAATGTCCAGGCTCTGGGTGTGAGGAGGGTTGGCAACTCTGAAAAACAAGCTGTTTTTCTCATCACATCTTTCCCCTGGACCTCTGAGGCTGAGTCACTAGGGCTTGCTTCCAGTGCTGACAGATAGATCTTAAGAAGAACCACTGTTAAGGACATGATCAAAAGTATTCTGCAATAGTTCCACACTATCGCAGAAAGAAACAATGGACTATTGCCCAGAGGTGACTCATACCACATGATTGTATCCCAGGCAGCCAAGGTCTTCCGTCCCCATTCTAACAGGAAGTAGGTGGTCATGAAAGTCAGACTAAGAAACCTTGGCACCAAAGATGACTCAAGTCAACTTCTCATAGTGACCCAGGATGCTCTGAGGCCAGGACAAAGCTACCTGTGGGGAGATCCTCCAAGAAAACCTACAGTTGCCCTATAAAATGTGAAATTTAGCAGAACATCAACCCAAAAACCTCTGCAGGAAATGGCTTGAGTTTGGCCTATCTTTTACTTTGCTGCTTATATTTGACCTGCCAACTTTGCCTCCATCCATCACTAGCCACCCTCCCTCTATGTTAGATCCCTATCTCCAATCTCAAACTTTCTAGCTCGTTACTCTGGTTGGCCTTCTTTTGGACATTCATTAATTTACTCAGCAAATATTTACAAGCTACTAGAAGGCTTTGGCTAGAAGCTGTGCAGGTACCAAGAAAAAGTCACAATCTTTTGCCCCTGATAAGCCTATGGTTCAAATGCATTTGAATACTCAGTTTTATAATTACCAGGTCAAGCTCTAAAAGAGGCCATGGCTCCTGAAACCACAGCTATATCATCGGCCTTAAATCCAAGGATCATCCCTAAGGAGGTTCTAGTGCCTCTGAGCTACACCCTTGGTTTGAGTCACATATGTAAACACATTAATCAAAAACCAACACTCTCTTCCTGCTGAGAACCAGGCAATGTCTCCACCAAGAACAACTCCATGCTTCTGAAATATACCACTTCCCAAGAACCCACAGTCCTAAAAGTCATTACTCCAAAGGAATTTAAACTGGTGGGGAATTCAGATCTTCACTTTAATTGTACACTTATGAATCACTTTGGGGTAAAGATAATTTTTTAACATTGACATCAGTTCAGTTCAGTCACTCAGTGGTGTCCGACTCTTTGCAACCCCATGAATCACAGCACACCAGGCCTCCCTGTCCATCACCAACTCCCAGAGTTCACTCAAACTCATATTCATCGAGTCAGTGATGCCATCCAGCCATCTCATCCT
This sequence comes from Oryx dammah, assembly GCF_014754425.2. Taxonomy (NCBI): domain Eukaryota; kingdom Metazoa; phylum Chordata; class Mammalia; order Artiodactyla; family Bovidae; genus Oryx; species Oryx dammah. The sequence goes on from NW_024070210.1 coordinate 54,293,497, forward strand.
CTGTCGTCCCCTTTTCCTCCTGCCCCCAATCCCTCCCAGCATCAGAGTCTTTTCCAATGAATCAACTCTTCACATGAGGTGGCCAAAGTACTGGAGTTTCAGCTTCAGCATCAGTCCTTCCAATGAACACCCAGGACTGATCTCCTCTAGGATGGACTGGTTGGATCTCCTTGCAGTCCAAGGGACTCTCAAGAGTCTTCTCCCAACACCACAGTTCAAAAGCATCAATTCTTCGGCGCTCAGCTTTCTTCACAGTCCAACTCTCACATCCATATATGACCACTGGAAAAACCATAGCCTTGACTAGATGGACCTTTGTTGGCAAGGTAATGTCTCTGCTTTTCAATATGCTATCTAGGTTGGTCATAACTTTCCTTCCAAGGAGTAAGTGTCTTTTAATTTCATGGCTGCAATCACCATCTGCAGTGATTTTGGAGCCCAAAAAAATAAAGTCTGACACTGTTTCCACTGTTTCCCCATCTATTTGCCATGAAGTGATGGGACCAGATGCCATGATCTTCGTTTTCTGAATGTTGAGCTTTAAGCCAACTTTTTCACTCTCCTCTTTCAGTTTCATCAAGAGGCTTTTTAATTCCTCTTCACTTTCTGCCATAAGGGTGGTGTCCTCTGCATATCTGAGGTTACACTGACATAGTGGCCATCAACATGCCTCATACCCTACCTATGTCAATCTTCATGACAACTCTGAAATACTCATTGCTAACTTTCTTCAGGGATGAAGAGCTGAGGCATGGAGAAATTCACAAGGGTAGTAGTAGGAAAGCTAAGACTCGTTCCATGTGTCTTACAGATATTTTGTGAAAATTATATTTTTCTGTAAAGTTCTCTTAAGATACCCAGATGAACTCTGTACATCAGTGAATCCCCTGGGACATTACAAGCCATCCTGCTCACCAGTATTATTTCCCTTATGACAGGTAAAAAGAGTTAAAGAAGTTACTGAGTAATATTTTTAAGAATTGATTGATTCATTCAACAGTAACTGAATATCTGCTCTATGTCAGATGCTATCCTGCAGTACTGAGTAGAAACATCATATTGGCCCTTCAGTACTATATATGTGTGTTTTTAGAGACATCAAGACACTACAACTCCTATAGTCACTGCTGCCCTGGCCACATCTGTCTTCCACATCCTGTATCTCTTTCTGTGCCCTTTCAATTTTATTTCTTCAGACACACAAACTCCCATACTCTTTGCCTCCTCCTATATCAGAATTTACTTTAAGAAAGACCTCAATCAATCAATCAATCATTCACCCTTCAGTAGGAATTTTATTGTCTGAGAAGGCCTCTCCCGGGGCTTTTAAAACTAACTTCCAATGGGAAAAAATAAGTTAGTTCCTTATCTTTTAAATCTGAGATGTTGGCAAGCACAGCTAAAATTATAACTTAAAAACAGCTAAAGTGCCTTCCCAGAATCATATCTGAAGGGAGATGGAGGAAAGCATATTTGAGAAAGGCCAATTATAATCCAAACCTTATGGTGTGCCCTCTCCTGTATTTTGTCTTCTTTATCTATGGGAAGAAGCTGCCCTCTTCATTTTTTTCTGAGATCTCTGGCATGATCTTTACAAGATAATTATTTTTAGAAGTTCACCTGCAGTCAATTCCTAGCGTAGTGATTCTCTCCGAGGCGAGAGAAATCCCTAAAGAGGCAGATCAAACCCCCCAGGTGGAATAGAAGACCATAAGTAATTTGAGAAAATACATTCAGTTTTATGTTTTTATAGTTTAAAGATGAAAAGACAACCATCATTTTCATAGCACAGAAACTAAAGTCCAAAAGAAAAGACTATCTTACCTGATGAAGACAGACAGAAGACACGGATTTTCAATGGAGATGGTAGTGGCGAGGCAGAGGGAATAAGGAGTATCTCATAACCCTGGCAGTGGAAAAAAAAAAAAAAAGGACATTTCAGATACATCAAAATAAAACACAAGCCTGAAAATACTGGAAAAGACTGCCCTGTTCTGTTCTCAGTTTACATGTTGAATGAGTGAATAAAAGCATCCGTCATCCTCTTAGCGATTTCATACATGTTTTCCTACTACCAGATCCCTTCTCCTATGCCTTCTCCATCTCCAAAGGATCAAGCCATGGTGGCTATAATCACGGCTTACCCCTGTACAATCGTTTTAGATAACCCAGTATATTTCCGCTTCAGGGGTAGCCAGCACACCACACAAAGGGGAAAGGCGGACTATTGTGCCTGATCCCAAGACACACCACCACAGCAAGCAACCCAAGTGACCACACCGTGCAGGAGATCTGAGGGACTGACTTGAATCTTTACAACCTGGGTGCCCTGAATCCAAGCCAGCAGCACCACTGTATACAAACTCAGTTCTCTCCTTGGAAGAATGGTGTCCAGTCTGTAAAATTTTGTAGTGAACTTGGATGTCTTCTCTATGACATCTATGCTTGAATCTCCTCACACGGGGCTCCAGAGAAACACCTCCACCAGCAACCTCACCATAAGCTCCCCCAAAGCCACGATGGTACCCATGGACTAGGTGATTTGTAACGAGAAGCCACGCTTCCTCCTTTCCCAGTGGTTTCCAAGTAACACCAGGAGAGACGGTTCTGTTCAAAAGAGTGTGGCCAGCCATAGGGGTTCACCAGGAAACACAGCTTAGGAATTGTTCTTTTTAGTTTCATTTTCCTGGAAGTCTGAGCTGAAGGAATGGATGGGGTCTTTCAACAGTCAGGTTGGCTGGTGACCCCTTAAGTCCCTAGGAGGGGATCAATCCCATATAGAGTAGAGATGATGCTCCACAGCAGATTGAACCTCTCCTGCGACAGCATCTAGAGATTCAAAATCCAGACCTTCTTAGATGAAAGGAAAGGAAATAAACTTTCCCTTCTCCTCGGTCCACAAAAAGCTCACTCCTCAAACTTGAAGGTGCGTAGGAATCACCTGGGGATCTTAAAATGCAGTTTCTGACGCAGGAGGCCAGGGTGGGGCCTGAAACTCTACCAAGCGTTCAGGTGAGGCTAGTGCTGCTGAGTGCTGTTTACTCTGAGTAGCCAGGCAATAAACAGAACAACCCCCCTACTCAGCTAGGTCATCCCTGAGGAGTGGGGGTGGGGGTGAGGCAGGTACTAGGAGGAAAGTAGAAACATACATTTGATAGTTAATGTGCTTAGGTACTGTTTTTCTTTTACCTTTGTGTCCTATCTTTGTAATTTTTTTTAAAGGGCAAATATATAACCTAATAAGGACTACTGTATAGTATAGGGAACACTGACTGCTCAGTATTCTAAAATGACCTATATAGGAGACGAATCCAAAAGGAGTAAATATATTTATGTATATGACTGATTCACTTTGCTGTACACCTGAAACTAATATAATATTGTAAATTACTATAATCCAATAAAAACATAAAATTTAAAAAATTTTAAAGGAAGGAAAGAAAAGAAAAGGACTAGCTCTGAGTTTTTTCTTGCTATGAAGTTGGTATCTGCTCACACCTTGCCTGAAGGTATGCTCCGGAATTCTGAATTATCACATCCTGATACTCGAGCATGTGGAAACCAGGAAACTCGTTCCGAACAGAAGGCTGACCACAGTCATGGTCAGATCTCGATGAGATATTTGCTTGACAAACCAAGGAATATGGATGGTCACATGCGAGGGCAGCCTGAGGCCACAGGATAAGCATGGCACATCTCCCAGGATACACAGAGATTTGGGTACAGGGCAGGGGCAGCTAACACACATAATTTAACTAATAAATATTTTAAAACATAATTTATATCAGAACAAACATAGATGTTTTATGTGACAGAATTCAGACTTTAATACATTTTTCAGATTAAACAGATGCCTGAAAGAAAATTTCTCATTGCCCCCAGACCCCAGTCTCCTGTGGGATAGAAGGGCATCTCGGTTTTTAAAAAATCCCAGAGAAGGGATGACCCGTGTGAACCATAGTGGGGCTTAGACTAATGAGCCCGCAACCATCTCTGGGGATGTAGACAGGGAGACACCTGCAGCAATTCCCAAAACTACAAGCCCCACTCAGTCACCCATGGAGAGTCTAACTGTTATGTCCCACCTCTGTCAGTCCTCAGCTCTGTAATGTTATGTTTTCAACTGAACTAAACATTGCCAACAACTTGTCCCACAAATATCATTACAAAAACACGTCTACATTGGTTCTACACTCACCCCTTCCAGACTTTCTCCTCTTCTCACATTTATTTCCATTAATCTAGAGAGAAACTTGGAGAAGGCAATGGCAACCCACTCCAGTACTCTTGCCTAGAGAAACCCAGGGACGGCAGAGCCTGGTGGACTGCCGTCTGTGGGGTCGCACAGAGTCGGACACGACTGAAGCGACTTAGCAGCAGCAGCCGCAGAGAGAAACTGAGGGCTTTCCTGGATTTTTCTTTCCTTTGCCTACGAGATCCAGTCTCTAACTCCTGTCATCTCTGATGACGCCCCCAACCCCTGAGGCCATTCTCTCCCTCTCCCCCTTGACTTAGCCCTCATCTCCTCTCATCTGGACTACTGCCATGTGGCCTCCAAGCCAGTCTAGTTCTTTGGGGCTACTTTCCACCTCAACATTCCCTGCACTCACTGGCTGCTGGGATGATCTTCCTAAAGCAAGAACCCAGACCTGTCCTTTCTTGTCTAAGAGCATTACCTGATTCCACACCTTGTCCCCATCCTTCTCTCTGGATCAGATGCAAACTCCCAAAACAAGCTTTCTAAAGGCCCTTTATAACATGGTCACCAAACTGCAGTTCCAGCCTCCCCCGCTCACCCTCTGTGCAGGTCCTCTTCTTGTTGTCATTCTCTGGCCCACACCGTGTTCCAGGATCGCTACTCTGCACACAGAGTGTTCCCTCTGCCTAGAATGATTCTCGCACCTTCTCCAGCTGATGAAATCTGCTATTCTCTAAAACTCAGTTTAAACGTGGCATAATTTATGAAACAGTCTGCAGACTTCATGCTGATATAATCCTTTTCCCTCCTGGCTCCCACAGTACACCTGGTACCTGCTTCTGTTACTGACCTTTGCCACCACGTCATGATTATATGTCTACTGTGCGCTCTTCACAAATCAGAGCCGGGTATCTCTGTAGCTCCCAAGTCTAGCCCAGGACAACCCAAGGAATGAGTACATGAAGTAATGGAAGGTGGATTTTTTACCCAGCTGTCTGTTTAATTCCACACTTTCTGACCCAGGTAGGAGGCTACTGATCCCACTTGAGGGAAGACAGGAGTGAGGGAGCCATTAACCATTTCTGTCCAGTTGAAGATCCTCCCCATAGCCCAGGAGAATGCCAGGAACCAAAACCTTACATGGAAATGTTGGTCCTGTGTCGTTGGTTCTCTCACATCAGTCCAGTTGGTGACACTGCTGATTTCCAGCTGTGGGTTGGAAAGAGAGGGAACAGATACGTTTCTGGGCAAAAATTCAGGATAGAAAAATTGGATGTCTTCAACCTCCTTAAAGTCAAGTTTTTGTAATTTCAAAATGCTATGAATGAATTCCCAGGACCTAAAAGTATAAAGGAACTTGAAGTTCCAGTAAACGTGATTAGAATTGTCTGTGCTGGTACATATTAGGTCTCTAATACTTATGTCACCATGAGCCAGCACTGTCATGATGTATATCATGTCTTCCTAACCAAACTGTAAGCTTCTGAGAGCGTACGCTGTATTGTTACCTACACTGGGTTAACTCTCTGGGCCTAATGCTGTCCTTTTAATATAGGAGAATTCCAGTAAATACTTAATGATCAAGGGTTGCCTGTATATATGTATGTCTATATATACTAAATAATTTTTTTTTCTTGTATTTTGCCTACAGCTTTCACTTTAAAAATGGAAAGAGATGGAACCAATCAGGTTTTGCAAACAAAACAGGCATATAGGTCTGTGCTGATACCTAAATGGGTTTTGCTTGTGGTCCTGCCAGAGGCAGGGGGATAGATTTGTTAACTCCTCCAGGGGTCTTCAAGCCCTGTGATTTCGCTCTGCATTTTTCTTTGGAGAAAGTCTACGTAGTCAACTAATGCTGAGACATCACTTTGGATTGAATCTGGCATCTAGAAACCACACTGGTGAATCTTAAGTATGTTAATATGGATAATTTAAACCTTATAAATAGCTTCCCATAATGTGTTTCTTGCCTGAGGGGGTCTTTTGGTTGCAGTACAGTACAATCAGGCTTGAGTTTGCAACTTAAAAAGAAACCCAGAATTTGAGAAGTATAAAATTTTATGTAGCTTTTTCTTTCAAAGCTCATGTTTATTAAAAGGGCTGGTGGTAAGCCCAGGGAAAATGGAGCTGTGAAAGGGACACTGGGAGGTTGCATCAGCTCTCTGTGGGTTTTTCCTTATTAAATTGGTGTGGTTTCAAAATCAAAAGCTAATTATTCCAATATTCTCACCTGAGTTGGGCAGCCTGCCTGGGCTGTGATGACTCCCGCTGAATCTTCACCAATGGGCAGGTAAAATTTGGGTGATGACACCTAGAGAATGAATAAAGCGGGGAAAAATATACGGAACTTTACTACCCTATTCCTAATTTAGAAACAGCTGGAAACATAAATTGGGCTTTAACTAGTTTAATAATTATTTCCACACTGCTTATCTTTTTAACTCAATGTCTTCATTATCTTCTAAAACAAGTGTCAAGAGTATAAAAAGAGGTTCTTAGGACTTCCTTGGTGGTCCAGTGGCTAAGACTCTGTGCTCCTAATGCAGGGGGCCTGGGTTTGATCCATAGTCAGGGAACTAGATTCCACATACCACAACTAAGATCCAACGCAGTCAAATAAATAGAAGAAATATTTTTAAAACATTATAAAAGAAATCCCTTTTTTTCCTGCCATCTCCCAGCTCAGCTCAGATTTCTTCTACGTGGACTGGTTCTCAGGCCATTCCCAGTGGCTGAGCCCAGCACCTCTGCTGTGATGGAAAAAGCCACATTTTAAACCTCTACTTTGCTTTATAAAAGAGATTCTTATACAAACTGCTCCTTATATGTGCTTAGACATTTGTTTAGTGGTACAGAACTTTCCAGAGAAGTTTCATCCCCAAGAGTCCTTCTAAAAGGTGTTTGTGGGTAGTCAACACCCATGGAAAGCCCTCTTGAATGAATTCAGGAGGGCGTTCACCCTGGCATTCCCTGGTTACCAAATCCAGAAGTTCTTAGCTGAGAACGTTAAGCAAATTATATTTTTAACTCGCAGTTCATTTTGTAGTTATCAAAGAAATCAAACAGCATGAGAAGTTCCTGAATTTCTTTTTGAAATATGACTGAGATGGCTAAACAGCAATTTTGAAAATGCAGGTTTGAGAATCAGACCACATGAACAGATCAAAACTTCACCATTTTGGGGAGAGGGGCTTCAGTTTCCTTGTGTATAAAATGAGATCATAAGAGGAGTAGCGTCATAGGGTATTCGACAGAATTAAATGGGAAAATGTAATCAAAATACATGTATAGGGGAAGCTATCATTATATATTTGCTATCATTATTTTAAATATGCAATACTTGGGGTTTCAGGAGCCTTACCAATAAACCAAATAGAGTGTGATCCTAACTTCTAGTGAATTTACAAATTATTAAACAAGGCTCAAAACAGAGGAGTCGAACAAGAACACTGATGCATCTGTAAGTAATTCAGTTCAGTTCCGTTCAGTTCAGTCGCTCAGTCGTGTCTGACTCTGCGACCCCATGAATGACAGCACTCCAGACCTCCCTGTCCATCACCATCTCCCGGAGTTCACTCAGACTCATGTCCATCGAGTCCATGATGCCATCCAGCCATCTCATCCTCTGTCGTCCCCTTCTCCTCCTGCCCCCAATCCCTCCCAGCATCAGTCTTTTCCAATGAGTCAACTCTTTGCATGAGGTGGCCTAAGTACTGGAGCTTCAGCTTTAGCATCATTCCTTTCAAAGAAATCCCAGGGTTGATCTCCTTCAGAATGGACTGGTTGGATCTCCTTGCAGTCCAAGGGATTCTCAAGAGTCTTCTCCAACACCACAGTTCAAAAGCATCAATTCTTCGGCGCTCAGCCTTCTTCACAGTCCAACTCTCACATCCATACATGACTACTGGAAAAGCCATAGCCTTGACTAGATGGACCTTAGTTGGCAAAGTAATGTCTCTGCTTTTGAACATACTATCTAGGTTGGTCATAACTTTTCTTCCAAGGAGTAAGCATCTTTTAACTTCATGGCTTCAGTCACCATCTGCAGTGATTTTGAAGCCCAAAAAAATAAAGTCTGACATTGTTTCTACTGTTTCCCCATCTATTTGCCATGAAATGATGGGACCAGATGCCATGATCTTCATTTTCTGAATGTTTAAGCTTTAAGCCAACTTTTTGCTCTCCTCTTTCACTTTCATCAAGAGGCTTTTTAGCTCCTCTTCACTTTCTGCCATAAGGGTGGTGTCATCTGCATATCTGAGGTTATTGGTATTTCTCCCAGCTATCTTGATTCCAGCTTGTGTTTCTTCCAGTCCAGCGTTTCTCATGATGTACTCTGCATATAAGTTAAATAAGCAGGGTGACAATATACAGCCTTGACGTACTCATTTTCCTATTTGGAACCAGTCTGTTGTTCCATGTCCAGTTCTAACTGTTGCTTCCTGACCTGCATACAGATTTCTCAAGAGGCAGGTTAGGTGGTCTGGTATTCCCATCTCTCTCAGAATTTTCCACAGTTTATTGTGATCCACACAGTCAAAGGCTTTGGCATAGTCAAGAAAGCAGAAATAGATGTTCTTCTGGAACTCTCTTGCTTTTTCCATGATCCAGTGGATGTTGGCAATTTGATCTCTGGTTCCTCTGCCTTTTCTAAAACCAAATTGCTTCTTTAAGTCCCATGCTTTTAAAAAAAACAATAATTATGCCATGGTTTTATCTATATACATGGTCACTGTGAGAGGCAGAGGTCTCTGTGGGAAGGCTTCTATCACCCTCCATGAGGCTGGGCAGTCAGGCTCCCATCACTGGCATGACACCATGGTGACAGGTACCAGGCTGAAAAAATAGAGGACCTGAGTCTGATGTTAAATAGCACAAGTCTGGATAGAGTCACTTCACTTCCCTGGGTCTTGAGTTCCTCAGCTTTAAAATGAAAAGACACAACTAGATGGTTCTCCTCTCCCCATCACTACCCAAGTTTTATACTCCATCCACCAACAACAAAATATTTGCCATCCTGAACACCTGAAAGTTCTATTTACTTTACAAATAACATAAGTATCATATATGAATGATAAGGGCTTCCCTGGTGGCTCAGAGGTTAAAGCATCTGCCTCCAATGCGGGAGACCCGGGTTTGATCCCTGGGTCGGATAGATCCCCTGGAGAAGGAAATGGCAACCCACTCCAGTATTCTTACCTGGAGAATCCCATGGACAGAGAAGCCTAGTAGGTTATAGTCCACAGGGTCGCAAAAATGTTCAAGGGATATTATTCACCCAGAGTGGCTTGGTCTTAGAATTGAAACTCCTAGAGTGTACATAATGAACTCTTGATTGGATGGCTCACATGATACTTGAGGATGTGGCAATGGCAGACGTTGGTTATTAAAGACAAAAGACATAAAACTGTACCACAAAGTGTGAACTTTGCTGTGGGGGGTGAAAGAGTTCTGCATAAGCTTAAGTGGGCTGCCCTTATGTGTTACCGCTTTTAAAATTTAGAGTGTACTTCTGAAGGTATATGTGAAATGAAAATGTTTCACTGTTGTAGGAATCACGATATTATCTAGCATATAATTTTGGGTCTGGTACTAACAAATTCTAGAACCTTAGCCAAGCCAGGCAAACCACTCTGAATCTCCTTTTCCTCCATGTAAACTGAGGTGAGGATCCAAAGACGCAATAGACATGAAAACACATTGGAAAATAAAAGGTTCATGCTGTGCTGTTCTCAGTCACTCAAGTCATCTGCGACTCTTTGTGACCCCACGGACTGTAGCCTGCCAGGCTCCCCTGCTCATGGGATTTTCCAGGCAAGAATACTGGAGTGGGTTGCCGTTTCCTTCTCCAGGGGATCTTTCCAACCCAGGGATCGAACCTGTGTCTCCTGTGTCTGCTGCACTGGCAGGCAGATTCTTTACCACTGAGCCACCTAGGAAGCCCCCAAACCAGGATACACATGCTATAAACTGTTATCCTGCTCTGCCAAAGACATGGAATGATCAGTTAACTCAAGTGGGATGGATTCAGCATACCAGTTCTTTGAGGTGAAGAGACCTATCAAATGGATGGATTACCAGAATCTTCCACCCAGATGCTGGCTGCTCTGTCAATTCAGCCTAAGTCTTGAAGGCGTCTCTCATGCTACCTACACTCCTTGTCAAAAAGACTTAGGTTTTAATTACCCAACAAATCTTGACCTGCTGCAAATTAAAAACTACAAAGAGTGAGTATGTGTGATCCATTTAAAAAAAAAAAAACTCACGAGCTAACATCCTGAAGAAATAGAAATGTAGCCAGGCATTCCCAACCAGCAGCCATCCATGAATAGTAATACAAGTGAGTGTGTGGCTGGTACATTCTGGAGGCAAAGGATCTCATTCATTCTACTGCAAAGTTTACTGTAACCCCAGCTGAGGCCCCTTTCTGACCAGCCTCTTGCTACAACATGGATACTTCACATTCTTGGTTTCTAACTGAAGGTGAGAAACAATGTTTTGAGAGCATTTTACACCTGCAATAAATAGAAGGCAACAAGAAAATATGCTGAGGGATTCTTCTCTAGTCCAGAAAACCTAAATAAAAGTCTCAAACCAAGTACCACTGAAGCAGTTGCAGCAATTAGAAAAGTCAGTAGTATTTGCCTCGTAATAATCTGGACTCCACAAGAGTGCCCTCTTAGGAACACAGTCCCTTTCCTTTCTTCTTACATTCATATCCGATTTTGGGGATCATTGTTAAACATTTAACTGGATTGATTCAACTGACTCACTATATTTTGATAGCTCAAAGTATCAAGTTATTTAATTAACTCATTTTCAATTAACACGGTTGCTGCTAACCTGGTGTAAATTAAGTCTCCTCAGACTCTAGAAAAAGAGAGAAAGGAGGCCAATGGGATGGAGATTTCTTTGCATATCTCATTCTATTTGAAGTTTCCAGTTCAGGTCAGACCCATAAAATAATGTCTTTTTTGTGGTTAAATGTTAACTGGCAGCCAGGTGCTAAGAGTGCTGAATCAGCCCAGAAGAGGGGGTGGGTGGAAGGGAGAAGAAAGTTTGGTTTATAGGCTGAAGTGAGCAAAGGAAACAGAACTGGCAAGAGTTATACATTGCTCCAGGCGGGCACAGGTGGATGGAACTGCAGGCCAGGTCAGAAAAAGAGAAAGATTTATGTCCTGTGCAAACAAAAGGCCAGAAGAAAAATCACCAATCCGGTTGGGCAGCTCTGAAGTGAAGGAAACATCTGTTCATACAGTGAAGGAATGGTCAGGTAAGACAGGCTGAAAACAGTCATCAGAAGGCCATCTGCTGACCTGGGACAGCATGCCCTCGAGGCACGGAACAAATCCTGTCCTCCAGGAGGCCACACAGTGGGGCCAGGACCAGCCAGGCCAGGAAACAATGCCAGGACGAGGCATTAAAGTTACATGAGCCTCATGGAAGAAGTTGCCCGGCGAGTTTACTTCCGAAATGTGAAGTCGAGTGGAAACACAGAGTTTTCTTCTTTGAGAACTTGGCAAACCCGCTCCACTGGGCCTCTCCATGAAGCAAGAATGCAGAGAGGTAGTTCATCAAATGCCTGTGGCCAGTACCCGTCACTTCTCTGGAGGCTGCTGCTCCGCCCCTCCTGGCTTCTGGTTGGGGGAGCTGTCAGCTCAAGGCAGCTGCTGTCTTGGGGGTGGCACCACAGAACCCCAAGAACTTGTGGCCCAAGTGAGACAATGGATGGGAGGTGGCCTTTGACCATGGAAGGCAACCCGCTGGGGAATAGGAGAGGCAAGCCAGAGGAGCACAGAAAGGCAGGGGGAAATGACAGCAGGAACTGGCAATGACCTTGCATTAATGGGCAGCACACCCCACTGGAATAAAGGCCGGCATGAGTGGGGCTTTGCTCTAAAGAAGCTGGCAGTAGCTATGTCCTTCCAATACTAATGAGCATCATTATAGCCCTCAGACAAATGAGCCAAACTTCAGACAAAAGCTAGGAGAGAGAAGAGATTTATGTCATAATACAAAATACCAAATGTATGACCAAATGTCATGGAAGAACCAGCTGATAACTGGTGGGACAGCAAAGGCCATCAGAAGAAAAAAACTTACTGTTTGAAGTACTAAGATTAACAAGAGTGAGTGAGCATCATGGCATTATTAGTTAGTGACCAAAGTATCAATACAAAGCTGAAGTTAAATCCTTGACCATCCTCCGTTCTCTCTCCCTTACCCCATATTTCTATATCTATGACCTCATGGTGTTATAATTTACACACACACACACATTTTATAGTCATACACATGGAAAGAGTGAAAGTAGTAACATTTGTTCACTCCTTGTTGTATGCCAAGTCCTCTTCCATATTCCTTTACAGGTGTTAATTTATTCAATCTTGGCAACATGCCTAATGAGGTGGAAACTATCTCTGTCCCCATTTCACAGATAAGGAAATGAAGTGCAGACAGCATAAGCCACATAACGCAGCTGATAAGTATGTGAACTGAGATTTGAACACGGCATTCTGGGTCCTCAGCAAGCATCTTCATTTTTGTTTCTGAAATCTCAGATCAGGGACTTTGGGGATAAGTGGTTAGCTTTCCATGCTGAGTTCCTCACAACCAACCCTCTCCATACTCCAGTCCTCAAGCCCACTGCTCTCTGACATACCAGTCCCTCCTCTCTATCCATTCAGATTCTCCTCTTTCTTCGTATGCCAGTTCAAGATTCAGGAGGTTAGTCAGCTGCATGCCAAACCATTTCCTCTTCTTCTAGGTCCACAGCAAGACTATAATTCCCAATCATTTGCATTTAAGGGCGGCTATGTGACAGTCTCTAGCTAGTGGAAGGTCAACAGGAGTGAAATGTGCCACCTCCAGTCCTCACTTATGAAACACTGAACATGGAATCCTCTTTCCAGTTTGAGGCAGATAAGCATGGAGCCCTGGAAGGCCACAGATTGAAGCAGTGAAGCCATTTGATAGATGGTCCTGATCCCTGATCACTGAAAGATCACCCACTAATCAGGAACTCCTATGTGGGTCCTCATGTAAGGAGGAAATAGACTTCAAACCATCATATTTGTACCTGGAAGTCTGTTTATTGCAACAGCCATCAACACCCTAACTAACATGAACTTTGACACATCCACCTCTACACCAGGTTTTGTGTTTATAAGCTGGTTCCTGACCTTAAAGAATGCACAGAAAAGAGGGAAAAGAGAAAGAGAGGTAAATAACATAAATAGCATACAAAAATGTTGCAACAGCAGAATGTCTACCTTTTCGTGAGAACACTGCTAGAAGCATGAAGTCAGGAAAAGCCATTAGAAATAGTGACAGTAGAGGAAGGGGTGGAGTTAGCATCTCTCTCAGTTATCCCATTCCAGTGAGGCCTCACTTTATGCCACACGGTGAAAACTGTCCTAGAAACATCAGTCATGGTGCCTACCGCACTCACCAGCTCTGTTCAAGGGGCATGCCCTCTTTGTGCCCCACACAGAGGGAAGATGCCCCAAGCTCTGCCTCGAGTACACCTGTTCCCCGAACTAGACCAGAGGTGGCCCCATCTCCAGGCTGACTTCATTCCACTGGGGTGGTCTGATGCCTCACTGTGCCTCCTGTGATTAACTAGGCCGTTCAGATTCTTTCACTCTGGAAGATGAATGAGGGAGCCTTGAAGGAATTAGCCTATTGGAGCAGGATGAAAATGAAGAAGGCAGGCAGAGAGGACTGGAGACAGGCTGAGCCTCAATGGGAATGCAGATCCCACCACTGACAGGCACACTGGTCAGCTGCCGGATGGTGGCAAGCAGCAGATGGACCCAGCTGACTGAAGCAAGAAAGAGATCTGTGAAAAGGATAACAGAGAGCTCACAGAAGCCCTCTGGCTTAGCCTGGGTTGGTATTACATGCCATAGACTGGATGGCTTCATCAAGAGGCATTCATTTCTCATAGTTCTAGATACTGGAAAGTCCAACACCAAGGTGCCTGCAAATGTGGCTCCTGGTGGAAACCCAGTCCCGGCTTGCAAACAGGCACCCTCTTGCTGTGCCCTTACCTGGCCAGGTAGGGGGTAGCTATCTTGTCTCTTCCTCTTACAAGGGCACTAAGGCCCTCAGAGGGGCTGCACTCTCATGACCACATCTAAACCCAATTACTTCCCAAAGGTCCCACCTCCAAATACTGTCACTGGGGTGAATGGCTTCAACATATAAATCTGTGGATCAGAACATAAACATTCACTCCACAATAGCCTCAAAAACAGAGCTAGGTTTGGCGGGGGTGTGTGGGGGCAATTCTGCTGTCAGAAACCACAGAATTGCTCTGTAGGTCTGTCCCATAACCTCTGCTGTCAACCACTTGAAGGGGACTCATCTCATTAGCACCAGTGTGCCAGACACTGCCCTGTTCATCTTCAAGGACACTTGTCACCTCCCACCTTCTGCCAGGAACATTTCTGACCACATGTGATCCCCCTACATGAATGGGTGATTTGTCTCTCTATGCCTCTCATGGCCCCATCAGCAGTCTTCAGCATAGTGGTTAAGTGAATGCATCAATATCTGATGAATAAAAAGAACTTCCATTTAATGTGACAGCTGCCTAAAGTAATAAAGCTGCAGTAACAGTAGCTACAATGTATTGGGTATTTACTAAGTGCCAGTAAATTCTTAAGTGCTTTATTGCAGTCTCTCATTTAATCTTTACAGTCACCTTATAAGGAAGGCGTTATTATTATCTCCATTTTACAGAGGCAGAAATGTGAACTTAGGGAGGTAAGTAGCTTGCCCAGTTTTACTCAGCAAGTAAATTGGAGGAACAGGACTCAAGTCGTTGATTATGTTCCCAGAGCTCACACTCACTACACTTCTGGAACATCTGAAATAGACCCCACCTGCAACATGCTCGTGTTAAATGCCACTGAGATAAGGAAAAAAAAAAATTCCCAGAGCCCATTTTTTTTCCCTACTCACTTTTCCCTCCTCCCAGAAAAGTTAATAATGGAAAGACACATGGCATATCCACCACAGATTACTGTGTCAGTCCATTCAGCTAATTTCAAAAAAGATGATGCTAATTATTAGAGATAATGAAAACTTGCTCTTCAACCACAATCCAAGGGGAATCGTCCAATTGATTAACAGGGATTTCAACACACGCATTCAATTTCTCCTGCTCGTTTTGTAATGGATGGGAAAAATTGGTTTGTAGATAGAGATTTTTGAGAGCTAAGTGTCTAAGACACTGAAGGGAGCCACCTCATTAAGTCCTAGGCCTGGTTAGGCAGGCTCTCGAAACCAGAGGCAAAGCCAACGGCAGGTAAACTCACTACAGGCATTATTTAATGAAAGTCTGCATTTTATCAGAGCATTCTTCCTGAGTCCTAGATTTATTTTTTGCATGATTTTTTTCTCTATTTTTTAACCATTCATGTGTCTTTAAAAAATGCAGCATTGAAGCAGTTAAAAATAAATCCAGGATTTGCAGAACAGAAAGAAGTTAATCATGGCAGCAAACTAAACCCCAGGGACAATTTTAGTCTCCAAGTTAAAATATCATGTCTCTGACTCCAAGTAAATTGACTTTTCACAGAATACTCTAGCATAATGCATAACAGTCAGGCACTCCAAGAGAAGCTCCTGGGTATTGGTCTAGAGCCCACAACCAGCAGCAGATCATAGTGTATGTTGAATAAAATTACCCATTCTGAAGGTCCTCAGCTATCTTGAATATTTTATTAGAAACCTTTTTGTGGTGGAGACCAACTGGGACCTCTTTCTCCTAGGAGCCGAGCTGTCAATGGTGGGAGAATTGAAAACCAGAGCAAGTCAAGCTTAATTAGAACTCCCCCTGCTACTTCCAACCTCACATTTCTGGTATATTCTTTGCTGACCATGAAACTTGATAAATAATAATACACTGGAATTTGTCTCCCCAGACCTTTCAAAAAAGAAAAGCACAATCGTGGACAGGTAGAGAAAGAAAAATGTAGCAACAGCTTTCAAAGACTCTAGACAAAATATTAGCTGAATGCTACCAACCATGTAATCACAATACTGTGATCAGAAAACTCACAGAGGTGCCTCAAGGGTGGTACTGGGTGAGGAGCACGGTGCAATTTAGACCCATGAGGAAATAGTTTCTGAGTCTCTGCTTTGAGGCTAGCACCCACTGAGCAACACAGGAAAACTGACCATATATTCCAGATTTCATGAGAAAAACTTCAAATGTCAAATCTTTTCTTCCCTCATTTCTTCACATCAACATGGTCTCATTAAAGAACAAGTCCCAAATCTGGGTTCAGAAAATATGACTGCTGAAAAGGATGGTGGACATAACTCACCATGCACAAGGAGTTAGCACTAGAGTTACGCAGTAAAAGATTAAAAACAAAGGCAGGAAGCGTGGATCGCAGAGTTGGGAAATCATCATTCATTACACCAAGCTCACTTTTACAGATTGCTACTTTCTCTTTTCCAGCATGACATTTTTCTAAATCCTTCAGCATGGTAACTTCCCTTTTTTTGTGATTTGCCGAAGTGCAGGAGTTCATATAACATTTCAGTGGCCGCCTAAGTTAAGATGACTTTCTATTAATAGTATTATTTGTGATATAGCCTCCTTTTGAGGACACCCCATCTACTCTTGCAATAAGTTTTACAGTATTGCATTTCACAAACAGTTTAATAGGAGTCTGGTTTCTTTTGAAAAATGTGTGCATATCCAATTTTCCCTTAGTTTCACAATACACAACACATCTGTTATTTCAATAACAGATGTTATACTGAAATTGTAATAACTTGTGAGTTAACTGTATTCAAAACTTTATAGTTACACACGTTCCAATAACTTAATCCTCTACCATTATCTCTTCAAATTGATTTAGCCCTGCAGAAGTTGGAGAAAATCAAATATTCATTGTGTTTGCTTTGTGCATATATACAAAAATCACATCATGATTTATCTCTCCTGGTATTAATCCTGTCTTCTTTGGAAAGATGGGGGTAAAAATCATAACAGGATCAACAATCCCTCTTCTCTTTACTCATGAAGATAAATTTCATAGCCAATTCGGGATTAATATGCATGCATCTGTGTGCAAGCTTTTTTATGGATTTGTAGGCACCCTATAAATCCATTCTGCATTTCTAGCCATTTGCCGTTTAAATAAATGACCTTTCCTCTTATCTCAGGGGCACAAGCCTACCCTCATTTGGCCATTTTATCTTTTATTAGGGAAGCATCTCTCTCTTTCAAAAGCAAACTACCTTCTTTCTCTCGAGCTTCCCTTTTGTCTTTTTCCCCTGCAAATCCAACTGAAATGTGTGGGTTACAAGGAAACGCACAAGTAGGTAGTGGACCAGTATAGTGGGGGCTCTGAAGGAGCATGGTAAAGTGAGGAGAGCCTCCATCTTCTAGTACTTTCCATACTGATACAGAGCAGAAGACTCATGCAACAACTGTGAGTAAAACTATGCCTGGGGGTTGTTTGAATGAGACCATACGCTAAGGGAGTCTGGAAAGGACAAGGTGGGAAGGGCTAGGGGCCCAGCAGGGCATTGTAGGGGAGTACAGCCTAGAGCTGGGCCTTAGGAGATGGTGGCATTGTGGCAGCTGTAATACCGGGAGGGAGCACCCCCAATAGAGCCAAGGCTCAGCAAGACTGTGCAAGAGGGATTTGAGCAGGAGGGTAGTCGGGCCTCTTGTTTGGCTGCTCTACCCCAGCAAGAGGGCCATGCTCTTATCCATTTCCAATGTTCTCCTTTCACTCATTCCTTCCTCATTCATCAAACACACAGCCCTGAAAGTCACCAGCTGGACAGGCATGGGTGGGAGAGAAACTCCTGAGGTGAGGAGTCTGAGTGCCTGTGAGTCAGCGGGTCCCCATTTTTATTTTGGTCTCAGGGCTCTACTGACTTCAGAAAATCAGTTCCATTATGCACAGCTCATTCTGAGGCCAACTCGCCATGTCTACCACTATCCTCTTGGGATTCCCCCCAAACACCAAATCCATGAGTGGTCAAACAACATGAGTGTCATTACAGACATTTACAAGTGGGGAGAGAGCTGCTTGACATGGGGACAGAAAATTAACTACCAAGTCAGTAGTAAATGCTTCAGGCTCATTCTGTGTGTGGAGAGGCAAGAGTGCACCAGGCTTTGCACCCAGACTGCCCGGGTTCAAGTCCTGGCTCAGTCACTTTCAGCCATTTTCAATTTCTCTGTGCCCCAGCTTCCTTCATGGATAAAATGGGTATGATACTACTACTCACCTCATTGGGTTATTGAAGGGATTATAGGAGATGAAACATGTGATGTTCTCAAAACAGAACAGACCATCTGTTATTGATGCTGTATTTTGTTGTTATTATTATTGGGTCCATGCCCCTTTGTTAGTGTTCACACTAAAGAGCTAGAGTCCTTGCAGCCCATTCACCCAGCTAAGTTGGAAGGGTCCCCATCACCCTGGCCTTTACTGTGATATCCCTGCTCAGATCTCCTTTGATGTAAGTGATGTGTTAGGTGACAAATTGTACTTTGTAGACGTAATTCCTTTTCCTGTCTCTTGGCCAGTGCTCATCTCTCCAGACAGTGTAGCCTTTTCTACAAACGCAGATGTGGGCCCAGCGGGACCATGAAGGCCTGGTGGCTAGAGGCTGGCCATTCTGTTTTCGTAAGCAGGCTTCTCTCAGCCTAGACTATGTCACTGTCCATGATGGATGGGTAGACATTGCCTCACTTGTTAGGCAGTCTTTGTGGGGTAGGAGAGATTTCATGCTGTTCTTAAGGTCAATAGAAAATAAGATGAGCTGCATGAGAAACAAAATAGTACATCTTTTTAAAAAGTCATAAACAAGGGGAAACAAATATTAGGTAATATTTGCAAAGAAATTCCCCTGGGGACAGGAAGACTCAAAGAATATTAGGTTTAACTCTAAATTCAGTGGTGCTGGAAAGTCTGCCTTGCTCTAGTATCCATGGAAAAAGCATTTGTAGAGTATACACCACATCTGTGCACACCCACCATGGTGTACTGCTTAATCTTTATGCCTCTGTGAAGAGCTTGTTGTTATTGAAAAGAAAACCCAGGGCTAAGTACAAATACACAGAAAACACCAACAAGTGACCAAGCAATGGGGTGGGAATCACCC
This sequence comes from Oryx dammah, assembly GCF_014754425.2. Lineage (NCBI taxonomy): Eukaryota > Metazoa > Chordata > Mammalia > Artiodactyla > Bovidae > Oryx > Oryx dammah. The sequence goes on from NW_024070210.1 coordinate 54,312,845, forward strand.
AAGACAAGTCTCATTCCATAAAATGAAAACAAAGACAATGTAATTGAACCCTGTGGTAGCTAGTGTGATTACTGGAAGTGAGTCATTCCCAGATTTCTGCTTTGGGTAACAGCAAAGTCTACGATTCTTTTCACTGGGACAGGGACCCTATGAGGAGAAATAGGTTTTGAAGCTGAGATTGAGGAACCTATGAGACAAGCGAGTGGAAGTATCAGTTGCCTGGCTGTGGACTTAGGAAGTGGGAACTTCACTTTGTTGAGCACAAACTGCACTACCTCCTGGAATAATGAATTCCACAAGTTACCTCCACTGGCATTTGGAGGGAGGAGGGCAAAGGCCTGGTCATAGAGGAGATTATAAGCGTGACTGTGAAGGCCACCATGGCCCACTGAGACAAAAGGGAGTCAAGAGACAAGTGTCTCTGTTTTCCTTCTAATTCTTAGAAGACTCTAATGCAGTGATCCCCAGCCTTTTTTACACAAAAGAATGATTTCATGGAAGACAATTTTTTCATGGACTGGGATGAGGGGAATGGTTTCAGGATGATTCAAGTCAAGCGCATGAAATTTACTATGCTCTTTATTTCTATTTTTATTACATCATCTCCACACTCTCTGTCTGAAATAGACTTTCCCCACTCAAATATCTCAGTCTCACACAAAACAATCAACAGTGGAAAGAAAATAATTTCTCTCCCTGTTCTTTTCTCTCTTTTTGTAAGGAAAGAAACCTTCTTCAAAGGCTGCTCCCACCCATGACCGCTCTTCAGTCTCATCAGCTGGAACCTGATCATGTGACCAGCCATGGATGGTTTTATCCCACTGAAAAAAAAGAAACTAAATAGCCATGATTGGCTGTGACCAACCAAAACCCAACCCTGAGGCTAGAGGAGGAAACTATCTTCCTGAGCTTGCTGCTACCCGGGAATAAGGGAACCCAATCCCTGTTTGGGATTGTTGCAGGAAGGAGGACCCCTTCCAGGACCTGAAACTGGGCTCTTGTCTAACACTCGGAAATGAATTGTCCGAGGAGACACATGTGCTGACAAAGCAAGAGACTTTATTGGGAGAGGGCACCCAGGTGGAGAGCAGTAGGGTAAGGAACCCAGGAGAACTGCTCTGCCACGTGGCTCGCAATGTCGGGCTTTATGGTGATGGGATTAGTTTCCGGGTGGTCTTTGACCAATCATTCTAATTCAGAGTATTTCCTGGTGGCGCACGCATCCCTCAGCCAAGATGGATGCTAGCGAGAGGGATCCTGGGAAGTGGATGGACACGCGGTGTCTCCTTTAGACCTTTCCCGAATTCTTCCGGTTGGTGGTGGCTTATTAGTTTCATATTCCTTATCAGGATCTCCTGTCATAAAACAACTCATGCAAATGGTACTATGGTGCCTGGCCAGGGTGGGCGGTTTCAGTGTGCTTCCCCTAACAGGATGAGTTCAGTTATGCCACAGTGGCTTAAAAGCAGTGTTTATTTCTCCTTCTTGCTACATGCCCACTATAGGACACAAGAGGTCTCTGCTTATGGTTACCCCCTGGGAGTCAAGTTGATGGAAGCTCCCTGTGATTTTCAGAGTACACTGGCCATGGAGGAGCATCCTTAAAGTTCCATAATTAAATATTATGGGCTAGACATAAGAGCCAGCAGTAGTCACATGGTCTCACTGGACCCGGTGGACCCAGAATTTCAGTCTTCTATGTGACCTGAATGAGAGGAGTCAGATACTGGAAAACAGCATGAATGTCTACCAAATCTGCAAACCCTGCCAAATCCATGGAGTATCTTGGTGTGAGAAACCTACTATATCCTGGGATAACCAATTTCATTTTTGCTCATCCTTGACTGACAAAGCTTTATAATAAATTAAAAAAACCCTCTACACCATTCGTCCCTTGTTCTACATACTTATAAAACTATGTTTTTCATTTTTCCCATGACAGATCTTCAACTGTTTGAAGATAATTATCATGCCCTCCCAATCCTCATTTTTGCAAATTGAATCAAAATTTCAATTAGGAATTCAAAAGTTCAAGTATCTGAAAATAGAGTGACATTGAATTGAAAGTTTCTGTATTTTGGAAAAATACAGAAATTTGGATTAACTTCAGAGAAAGAGAACCAAGCTAATGTGTTGGATCAGAGGAAAAGATAATGGATGGAAAAGCAAGCTCCTATCTGAAACTGTTGACAGAGAATCAAATAATAGAAGATATCTTTTCTTCCTTGGGCTCAGATTAACTGTGAAATTCTCATTCCTTGGTTGCTGCTTCACTTCCAGCCTGATAGAATCAGAATATTTCTGCAGTTACCTTCTTTGACTGCTGGAGGTAGTATCAAGGCAAACATCCTAAGGAAAAAAAAAGAAAAAAAAATCCCTCCAATTTTACTCATTGACTCATCTTGTGTTTAAATAAGTGTTATTTGAAGCTAAATTACAGAATCTTAATTCAGAGAGAGACTCTCAGGATCTGAGACTAACGAATCTTTCTTTCTCAGAATGTTTCTTAATGTGGACACTTCACTAAAAAGCCAGGAGAAACAGACATAGAGAATAGACTTATTGACGTGGGGAGAGAGGAGGAAAGAGTGAGATGTATGCAAAGAGTAACACCGAAACTTACATTACCATATGTAGACAGCCAATAGGAATTTGCTGTATGCTCAGGAAACTCAAAAGGGGCTCTGTATCAACCTAGAGGGGTAGGGTGGAGAGGGAGATGGCAGGGAGGTTCTAAAGGGAGAGGATGTGTGTATACCTATGGCGGATTCATGTTGAGGTTTGACAGGAAACAGCAAACTTCTGTAAAGCAATTATCCTTCAATAAAAAAATAAGTTAAAAAAAAGGCAGGAGAGACAGCAAATACAACTTACCTACTTATTTGGAGGTGCTTTTGAATTGTGGGTTAATTGCATAACAAGGCAGCCAGTTAACACCTGCCTGTGGATTTACATATTTCCAGCCATATATCATCTCCCACCTGATACAGACTTTGTTGAAGCCAGAATGTTTCACCAGGACTGGAAGGTCAGTCCCATTTGTCAAAGCAGGGACAGTCCTTTTAAGACAGCCTTATCTGGGTTGTGGAGTCGCTCAAGGACATCATCTGCCTTCCAATCAGCAGAGCCTTGAGAAAGTAGAGCTATGTGAACAACGGGTCTTCTTACTCACTTATTTCTAGCATCTACTTTTGTCCTTATTAGGAGGCCAGAATCTACAGGCTGATAAGACAAAGACAGCCCTCATTTGCAAGGAAGGACCTAAGAGAACAGTTCTCTGATATATTTGCTAACTGTACAAAAACTAATTGCAATGGGTTTTTGTCATGCTCATTTCATGAAAGAGCCTTGTGAGGTCAGTGAATACTGGCTAATGTCCAGTATGTTTGTGTGTGTGAGTGCACGCACACTCAGTTCCTCAGTCATGTCCAACTCTTTGTGACCCCATGGATTGTAGCCCACTAGGCTCCTATGTCCATGGAATTTCCCAGGCAAAAATACAGGAGTGGATTGCCATTCCATTCTCCAAGGGATCTTCCTAACCCAGAGACTGAACCCACATCTCCTACAATGGCAGGCGGATTCTTTACCACTGTGCCACCTGGGAAGCCCCAGGAGGTAATAAAGAGCAAATTCATTTTCACAAATATTTATTGAGCACTTAATTATATAGTAGGTACTGGCAGGCACTAGGAACTAGGATGAGAGAGCAAATAAGCCTGTCTCCAGCTTTCCCAGAGCTCACATCCTGGAGGGGGATCCAGGCATTGACCATAGTCACATCCACATCAATCAGAACACTCAGGGAGTGCTTACTAAGTGCCTGGCTCTGTTCCACATACTTTACATTCATTCATTAACATGATCCTTACCACACTCCTATGAAGCATTACTATCCTCATCACTCACTTTACAGATGAGCAAACTGAGTTACAAAGACATGAAGAAACTTGTCTTGGGTCACACAGCCAGTAAGTGGCAGAGCTGAGAACAAAACTTTGGCAGGCAGTCTGGCTTTTAATACCACCAATCCCCTCAACAGACCTAGCAGTCTTTGGAAAGATTTTCAGAAACATCCTTCCCATGTTCATCTCTCTGGTGTGTCCCCCGCTACCTGTTCTACCAATCACTACACTGCCTTTAATGGCTACATTGCATCAAAGAGGTGCACATTATTATCAATTTCTGAATTCAGGGTGCATCCCACAGCTGACAACCCAAGTAGAAAAAGCAAGAGAATTCCAGAAAAACATCTACTTCTGCTTCATTGACTATGCTAAAGCCTTTGACTGTGTGGATCACAATAAACTGTGGAAAATTCTTAAAGAGATGGGAATACCAGACCACCTTACCTGCCTCCTGAGAAACCTGCATGTCAAGAAGAAATAGAACCAGACATGGAACAACAGACTTATTCAAAATTGGAAAAGGAGCACATCAAGGCTGTGTATTATCACCCTGCTTATTTAACTTATATGCAGTATACATCACATGAAATGCCAGGCTGGATGAGGCATAAGCTGGATTGCCAGGAGAAATATCAATAACCTCAGACATTCTCACAACACCACTGTTACGACAGAAAGTGAAGAGGAACTAAAGAGCCTCTTGATGAAGGTGAAAGAGGAGAGTGAAAAAGCTGGCTTAAAACTCAACACTCAAACTATTAAGATCATGGCATCTGGTCCCATTACTTCATGGCAAATAGATGGGGAAACAATGGAAACAGTAAGAGACTTTATTTTCTTGGGCTCCAAAATCACTGCAGATGGTGACTGCAGCCACAAAATTAAAAGACACTTGCTCCTTGGAAGGAAAGCTATGAAAAATCTAGACAGTGTTTGAAAAAGCAGAGACATTATTTTGCCAACAAAGGTCCATATAGTCAAAGCTATGGTTTTTCCAGTAGTCATGTATGGATGTGAGAGTTGGACCACAAAGATAGCTGAGCACTGAAGAATTGATGCTTTTGAACTGTGGTGTTGGAGAAAACTCTTGAGAGGCCCTTGGACTGCAAGGAGATCAAAGCAGTCAATCCTAAAGGAAATCAGTCCTGAATATTCATTGGAAGGACTGATGTTAAAGCTGAAGCTCCAATACTCTGGCCACCTGATATACAGAGCTAACTCACTGGAAAAGACCCTGATGCTGGGAAAGATTGAGGAGGGCAGGAGGAGAAGCGGATCACAGAGGACGAGATGGTTGGATGGTATTACTGATGCAAGGGAAATGAGCTCAAGCTGTGGTAGCTAGTGAAGGACAGGGAAGCCTGGCATGCGGCATCCCATGGGGTTGCAAAGAGTCACACACGACTGAGCGACTCAACAATGACGACAATAGGTAGAACTGTCGTGTCGTTTTTTCTAAGTGGTAGGTAACATAACATCGCAGCATACGGACAAACGTGGGTTAGACTCCATGGAAGATGGTACTTGGTGCTGATCTGACCACCACAGTGGGAGAACACAGGGCCAAACCAGAGCAGGGCTCCATTGTTGGAAGAAGGAAATTATTTTCATGTGTAGTGAGGAAAGGAGAAGCACGGAAAGCAACAGGTATAGAGTCACACACTTAGAGCTGGGAGGTGATTCAGGTATGCCTATGAAGCACCACTTACAGGAGCGGAAACAGGTCTGAGAACAGAAGGTCTGGTTCAAGGTCAAACCCAAAAGTCATTTCTTGACATAGACAAGCTAGGTCAGGTCTCCTGACCTCCAGCCAGCACAGGGCTCCTGCTCCCCGCCACTCTCCCAGCTAAAATTCTCCCACAAGAAACCCAAAACTGTCAGCAGACAGAAAAGAAGGTCCTGTTTATATTCCTGTTGTTCAAGTAGACTCCCTTGATCTAACAAAATAACTCTTGCCTTCAACAAAGGCATTCGTAACAAAAAAAAAAACATTATTTTCTCCATGAAAAGGTTTGATTTCCCTGCCTTACTCAGGTTTACCCAGCATTTTCTTTGGTTACACTTCAGATTTTATATCCCTCAATATGCCCTTCCTCAAGCCCTAAAAGTGATCATTCCTGACCAACAATCCACCATTAAGCTGTGGGTTTGCAAATGGCATCTTTTTTTTTCCCCCTCTCCATGGAACTTAGCAGTGGTTGAAGCACATGCAATATGCAGAGAGAGACACATAAAATCTTTGAACTCAGAAAACTGTGGTTGTAAAAAAGGCCTTCTCTCCAGTCGAGGTTGGACAGAGCAGGAAAGCATTTAGGCTACTTCTGTTGTGCCTTTCATTAGGATGCTGCCTGCCAGCATTCTCCCTAAAAATAGTTGTCACGCCAGTGGAGTCCTCTCTCTGGCAAACAGACCGTTCTGCACCAAGATCCTTTTGAGCTGGTTCTTAAGTTACAGGAATTTTAACTAAATTAGAAAGTTTGCCACTTTGTTCCTCGTAGAATAAAACCTTTTCAAGCCAGAGCTCCTGAAACACAGGTTCAGCTTAGTTCTGAAAAACAGAAAAATGCCACCTCCCTGGCTGGGCATAAAAACATGTTAAAGCTGGAGGGGGGTTGAGAACAAATGGAACCTCCTACTTATTAATGCTTGGGTAGTCAATTTCTTCACCCGGCTATTTCCTTCACCACATGCCTTTCTGCTAGTGTTTTATCAGTGCTGGACCACAGAATGATAAATGCCATCACATATAAAAAGGTAAAGGTGCCTTAAAAACTCGTTCGGGTGTTTCAAAACACAGTTCCACTTTCTACAGTGCTTCCATTTTCCCACAGATAAGGCTCTAAGGATTCTAGAATAGACAGTAGGAATGCCAAGTAAATAAACAATTTCAAATCTGCTCAGTCAGATCTGAAAAAGTTTCCACAGCATCAGTGTCAACTTGCTTATCTTTCTTTTGAAGATTCTCCTCTTAACCTGTAACACAGACCTTGGTTTCCAAGAATCTAACATCAGCTGTTGGGTGGTTTTAAAGACAAATTCTGTTTGCAACTTTTGGCATCCTTTTGATTTATTTTACATCCTTGGGGTACTTTTACTTGTATTATCTCACCTTGGCTTCCTATACAAATCAGACCAACTGGCGTGCTCAAGAACCCTTGGGCATGGGGCTATCTTTGAGTTCCCAGCTATGGTACCCACAGTTAATTTTCCCAAGGCAACTGCGGTCATCATGAAACTGTCTTCGTCAAAAAGTATAATTTCACTTTACCAATAAAAAAAATTGAGCTATAAGTATGTGCTTTTGTGTATTCATGTCTTTCTCTGAAAATGCACTACCATATTATAAGACACTAACAAAAATAATTAATTTGAAAGAAGTTTTTCAAGTCTGAGTACAGGATTTAGTATTTTGCTTTGCCTGAGAGGATTACCTAGCATACTCCCGGAGTCTGTCCTATCCTGGAAATCCCAGTTTCAGAAGAATCCTGAAGAGGGGCATTCAAGCCTGTCCACAAATAAGTCCCAAACTTCTTCTCTAGTGTAATCTACTCCTGTCCCTTCCCTCGGACTGAACCACTGATTGCCTAGCGGCTCCAAGCCACCTCCTAGGCTCTTCTGTGAATGACCTGTTATGTCACTGGTAAATCATTCATTCTCCTTCAGTTTTCTCATCTATAGAATAAGAAAAGTAAAGACATCTGTGTCAATGTTCTTGCTGTGAAATCAAATGGAAATGTACAGTGAGATCATACTTGGTTAATTAAGGGTGACACAAATTTTATGAATGCATTCATTCCTCTAAAATATAAGGAAGTTTTAAGTCATGGTTACAGATCAGACAGTCTCCACTAGGTGGATTGTCTTACAAACAGAAAACGTCATCTTTCATTAGAGCTTTTTAAATACTATTTAGTGTTCACAGACATACAGAACAAACTTACAGCTGCCAGGGGGAAGGGAGAGTTAGGGAGTTTGGGATGGAAATGTGCACACTACTATATTTTAAATGGATAACCAAGAAGGACCTACTGTATAGCAGAGGGAACTCTGCTCAATGTTACGTGGCAGCCTGGATGGGAGGGGAGTTTGGGGGAGAATGGATACATGTATATGTATGGCTGAGTCCCCGCGCTGTTCACCTGAAACTATCACAACATTGTTAATCAGCTACACCCCAATACAAAATAAAAAGTTAAGGTAAATAAATACTATCGAGTCTCTTTTAGCCATTTATCAGTCTCATCAACACATCAAAAAATCTAAGTCTCACAAAGCAATCATCTACTGAATGCATAAAGCTTGACTTTGGCCAAAAATGAAAGGGGTAGATTTAGGAGCAGAGCAAGGATCTGTCCAATTGGAAGAATGGAGTTGGGTAAAACTGGGGGACAAGCCAGTTTAGGGTGGTAAAATCAAGTCTAATTATAAACATGTCTGGTATGAGATACTTTATCTGATATTTGCATGAGAAAGTGGGCAGAGTGGTTATACCTATGAGTTAGGGCTCAAGGGAGACTTGTGGCATGCAGATATGAATTTGGGAATGACATTCTTCTCAACCTTTCAAGGGCCAATTCAAATGCCACCTCTTCTATGGACCCTTCTCTAATCCTCCTCAGCTGTGCAAAAGTTCTCCATTCGTGTATTTTACAATACTTTCTGTATATTTTCTTAAGTACCTATCTCTGCCTCCCTTTTATCTCATTGTATTCAATACTGATTTGTGTACTAGACTGTAGACCCTTTGAAGACAAGAACTATGTCACTTTCACCTTTGTGTTCTCTCAACTAGCCTTTCCTTCTCAATGACTATGCCTTTCTGTATTTGTGTGTGTTAGTCATTCAGTAGTGTCCAACTCTGTGACCCTGTGGGTTGTAGCCCAACAGGCTCCTTTGTCCATGGCATTTTCCAGGCAAGAATACAGGAGTGGGTTGCCATTTTGTTCTCCAAGGGATCTTCCCAGCCCAGGGATCGAACCTGGGTCTCTCGCATTGCAGGCAGATTCTTTATCATCTGAGGTACCAAGGCCTTTCTGTATTTGGAACACAATGTGACATTGGCTTAACTCATTAATTAATCTCCTCTAACTATAATGAACTCAGTGAAAGTCCATGAGAAAAAAATAAGTCCAGATATTTGATAAATGAACGAATGATCAGTGAACCCCTGGGGTCACACTGAAAGAGTCAGATAGAATTGGTCCTGTGCAGAACTGAGTGCAGTCTGGAGTATTCCCAACCTGCCAAATCCAGTTGCCCAATGCCCACTGAACTCTCCAGGACTCTCCATCATGGTGCCCCATTTAGGTTCATCTTCTCCAATTCTGTGCTCTATAGCCTTTCATTTCCTTGATTGCCCAATAAAAAGGTTCCATCCCAGTGAGCTGTCACCTTGGAAGTCAGACTGCACGGTGACAATATACCAATTAAACCAGCTAATTCATGCTAGTGGGCTCATGAAGCCTACTGCCCACATGTCTTTCCCTTCCCACCCCACAGAGATGCATTTTAATGAGGGTCTTGAACTCTGTCTTAAAGGTGACTTCAGGACAAGTCCTTACTGTACCCTCAGCAAGTGAGGCCTTCTTTCTACATTGAGTCTGGATAGAAGTGCTGAGAAATAATTAAGAGGAAGCAACTTGTTGGGAAGGTGAACATTCAGCTCTGCCCTAGAGGCTGCTCTTCTAGACAGGGTGTCCTGTTCCAGTTCTGAGAGCAGCGAGTCCACTGACCTCTAGCACCTTGTGTCTAAGTCTCTATGTATGAAAATTAAGCCTATTGAGCTGGACTTCATAGATCCCTTCTGGTTCCATACTTCAATCAAAACCAAAATTTAATGTTCAAAATTTCAAAACTCTCCATTCATTTGTCAAGCTATCCTCCTTTTTACATTCCGTATGAATCCCTTCTATCATATGGCTACAAACCACTCTCTTCTTGTCTACAGTTGTGATGATAAAAATGGTGCTTGCCTCCCAGGGTTGCTGGGAGGATTTTATTAGAAAATCCATTGTAAAGTCTGATTTGTACTAAATTTAGTTATCATTATTTTGTTATTAAAGAGTCTTCTTTCTTTGCAGGAAGGAAGAAAAAGATTGTTACAAACTCCAGGTTAGAAATATCTTTTTAAAAGACTAGATAACCTCTGGTCTGAAGCAAGAGTCCTAACAACCTTCATAGTAGAAAGAGGGAGAAATGTATAAAGACAGGAGGATTCGGGAAAATCTCTACTTTCCTCCTGATGCCAGGTCATTATAAGATCTCCAAAGGGCAAATTGTTATGACAGATCACATATTCCTAAGTGTGGAAAATTAGAGGAATTCTTTAGTCCACCCACTCCACTGTTTTCCATACAAAGCTGTTTCCAAGAGTGTATCCCAGGACAGGGAGTTAAGGACACCACAAAATAGATGGAGGCACGAGCTTCTCATATATGTGGATTACTCATACATAGGATTAGAAAACACAATTCTAAAAGCAAATAAACATATTCTAACAATAGATCCTGAACATTATATTAGAGCATTTTTAACATTTAATACATAATACAATTTCTTGTACAACTATGTAACAAATATAACTTACATTGAAAACTGAGGACTTCCCTGGTTGTCCAGTTGTTAAGAATCTGCCTGCCAATGCAGGGAACATGGGTTCAATCCCTGGTCTGGGAAGATCCCACATGCTGCAAGGCAACAAAATCTGTGCGCCACAGCTACTGAGCCTATCCACATAGCATCTACTGAAGCTTGCATGCCACAACTAGAGAAAGCCTGCAGCAAGCAGCATCCCCAAAGACCCAACACTGCCAGAAATAAAAACACCAATACAGTATACTAACACATATATATGGAATTTAGAAAGATGGTAATGATGACCCTGTATGCAGGACAACAAAAAAGACACAGATGTGTATAGCGGACTTTTGGACTCAGAGGGAGAGGGAGAGGGTGAGATGATTTGGGAAAATGGCATTGAAACATGTATAATATCATGTAAGAATCGAATTGCCAGTCTATGTCCAATGCAGGATAAGGCATGCTTGGGGCTGGTACACAGGGATGACCCAGAGAGATGTTGTGGGGAGGGGGGTGGGTGGGGGGTTCATGTTTGGGAACGCATGTACACCCGTGGTGGATTCATGTCAATGTATGGCAAAACCAATACAGAATTGTAAAGTAAAATAAAAAATAAATAAAAAAAACTGAAAAGAAAAAAACACCCATTTTTTAAATTCTCATATTAAAATACACAAAAATGTCAGTAATTCAAGCAGATTAACTCAGGAGAAAGTCTGAGTTGGGAACTACTCTTTAAAGAAATGTAGCTTCAGCAGCCTTGGATAGAGAAAATAGCAAATCTGACAAGTATGGCAAGTCAATGATTTTACGAACTATTCTAAAAGTATAATAAACATTATAATAATTATAATTTGTATATTTCCACATCTCTTCCTAGTTACTTCAATAAGAAAATAAAAACTGAGATGCTCTATATATTAGACCTAAGAAATACCCAGTCTTAGATGTGTGGCTAGTGAGAGGCTGAGGAAGTAGTCCTCTCCTTTAAACAAAGGAAATGAATCTTTGGCAGCAACAAAGTAGAACTAAAGAGCATGAGTGGGGATACCGACAAGTGTTTTGTTTCGATAATCTTTGAGATCAAGTCCCTGGTGGCTCAGACAGTAAAGAATCTGCCTGCAATGCAGGAGACCTGGGTTTCATCCCTGGGTCAGAAAGATCCCCTGGAGAAGGGAATGTCTACCTACTCCAGTATTCTTTCCTGGAGAATTCCATGGACTGAGGAACGTTGCAAGCTACAGTCTGTGGGGTTGCAAAGAGTCGGACAAAATTAAGGGACTAACACAATCCTCAGTTCAGCTCTTGTTCCACTTGGTTGGTGCGCTAATAACAGTCAAACAACGTGGTTAACTCTTCAGAGCCTTGTTGTGTGACATACTGAAGCTTGAATGACTCTACATGCCAATGAGACCTGGGGAAAGTGAGGGAGCTCTCTGCTTCCTGAAAAATTTTTGCCTCTACTAAAAAGCAAGATATAAATAAGAAAGATTAACTTTCAGCACTTGCCTAAAGAACCACTAATCACCAGTTACATGAATCTGAATAAACTGTCACCAAGTAGATATGTGAAGCAGGATAAAAAATAATAGACCCCTCTTCTTCACTTTACCTACAGGGGTTAAATTTTAAAACAAAAACAACCCATTGCAATGTTCAGGACAACAACACTATAATCAATCAATGACTCTAAGGCTTGAATCAAGATGTTTGGAGATGATAAAAAATGAAATGCAACAGACTTCCTATCCTAAGGCAGCCACGTCAATCAGTGCATTACATAAAAATCAATGCAAGGAAGAAATCAATGCTTCCAAATGGAAAAAACACAACTTCCAATATTCAATCTATAGAAAGCTGTTGGGTCACCTTTTAAAAATTCTTCCTTGAAAGAGTTTCAAAAATTATCATGCCAAAGTCAAAATTCAAGCTTAAATGCCAATATATACTTTCATAGTAGAATTTATTAGTGTAGTAGCTTTCATTACATATTTCATCATCTTATTAGTCCTTGAAATTTTAGTTGCTCACATATGCTCTTGACTTGTTTTAAGGACTATAAAATAAACAGCTGTTGGATTTAGTTAAACATCAACTACTTTAAATAACAGGATTTTGTAATCATGAGAGAGTACTTGGTACCAGGTTAGCCTTACTGTTGTAAACAACCCTCAAACTAGACAAAATACATGAGTAAGTTATTTTCAGTCATTGGAAAACAGAAGGCATATGACTTGTCATCCCTGAGAAAAGAAATATATATGTGATGATTGCCACCACCACCCCACATTTCTGCTTGAAGTTAATTTCTGGAAAATGAAAAAGAGAGGTGGTTCCCCAGCAGAACTCTGAGACCTTGATGAGCTAAAGAGGTATATATAGGAATTCAAGGCTGATGAATTAGGTTGATTTGTAGAACAGGGTACCACAGAAGAATAAGCTGGGAAGGGCACCTAACATGCCAGACCGAGTCTGTGCCCTTGTGCAATGCCCAAGAACCTGAACCCAAGCAGCTTAGACCTGGGAAGTGCACAAAATGCAGGGCCTGCTTTGGACAGTGCCCTGCAGAGTACCCTGGAGCCTGAGCAGTGTAGATCCGAAAAGCACATGCTGCTGTGAGCAGGGGCAAACCCAGTGTGGTCGATACACTGCAAGCACTCCCCACACCTGCCAGCGATATTTGTTTGCAGCGTTCCTCCCTCCCCACAACACAATTGAACAAGTGACCCTAAATAAGTGACCACCTTTGCCCTCTTGTGCCAGGGCAGAAATTAGACACCCTAGAGACTTGCCAACAGAGGAAGCCAAAATAAACAAAGAAGAGGGAACTGCTCTCGAAGTGACAAGTGCCACAGATTAAAGCCCTATAGTTAACAAGCACTGGAGGGAGCCTATAGACCTTGAGAACAAGTACAAGCTGAAACAAGGAACTATCTGAAACTGCACTGACCCCACACTGCCCACAACAGCTCCAGAGAAATTCCTAGGTACATTTTTACTATTTTAACTTTTTAATTGTTTTAAAATTTTAAGTTCTCTATTATTCCTTTAGTTTTCATTTTTAGAACCTACTATTACCTTGCCAAAAAAAAGACCCTATTTTTAAAGCACATTTCATGTATATTTTTAAACTAATTTTTGTGATTGATTTTGCTTTGTGTTTTTAGTATTGTATTTTTGAGAGTACTCTAGATTTTTAATCTTTGCTTTTTGGTATTTGTTATCAATTTTGTACCTTTAAGAATCTAATCGTCAAATAGAAGGAACATACTTCAACGTAATAAAAGCTATATATGACAAACACAGAGCAAACATTATCCTCAATGGTGAAAAATTGAAAGCATTTCCCCTAAAGTCAGGAACAAGACAAGGGTGCCCACTTTCACCACTACTATTCAATATAGTTTTGGAAGTTTTGGCCTCAGCAATCAGAGTAGAAAAAGAAATAAAAGGAATCCAGATTGGAAAAGAAGAAGTAAAATTCTCACTGTTTGCAGATGACATGATCCTCTACATAGAAAACCCTAAAGACTCCACCAGAAAATTACTAGAGCTAATCAGTGAGTATAGTAAAGTGGCAGGATATAAAATCAACACACAGAAATCCCTTGCATTCCTATACACTAATAATGAGAAAGTAGAAAAAGAAATTAAGGGAACAATTCCGTTCACCATTGCAACAAAAAGAATAAAATACTTAGGAATATATCTACCTAAAAAAATTAAAGACCTATATATAGAAAACTATAAAACACTGGTGAAAGAAATCAAAGACTAATAGATGGAGAAATATACCATGTTCATGAATCAGAAGAATCAATAAAGTGAAAATGAATATACTACCCAACTGCTGCTGCTGCTAAGTCACTTCAGCCATGTCTGACTCTGTGTGACCCCATAGATGGCAGCCCACCAGGCTCCTCCATCCCTGGGATTCTCCAGGCAAGAACACTGGAGTGGGCTGCCATTTCCTTCTCCAATGCATGAAAGTGAAAAGTGAAGCAATCTACAGATTCAATGCAATCCCTATCAAGCTACCAATGGTATTTTTCACAAAGCTAGAACAAATAATTTCACAATTTGTATGGAAATACAAAAAAACCTCGAATAGCCAAAGCAATCTTGAGAAAGAAAAATGGAACTGGAGGAATCAACCTGCCTGACTTCAGGCTCTACTACAAAGCCACAGTCATCAAGACAGTATGGTACTGGCACAAAGACAGAAATATAGATCAGTGGAACAAAATAGAAAGCCCAGAGATAAATCCACACACCTATGGACACCTTATCTTTGACAAAGGAGGCAAGAATATACACTGGAGAAAAGACAGTCTCTCTAACAAGTAGTGCTGGGAAAACTGGTCAACCACTTGTAAAAGAATGAAACTAGAACACTTTCTAACACCATACACAAAAACAACCTCAAAATGGATTAAAGATCTAAATGTAAGACCAGAAACTATAAAACTTCTAGAGGAAAACATAGGCAAAATACTCTCTGACATAAATCACAGCAGGATCCTCTATGACCCACCTCCCAGAGTAATGGAAATAAAAGCAAAAATAAACAAATGGGACCTAATTAAACTTAAAAGCTTTTGCACAATGAAGGAAACTATAAGCAAGGTGAAAAGACAGCATTCAGAGTGGGAGAAAATAGTAGCAGATGAGCAACTGAAAAAGAATTAATCTCAAAAATATACAAACAGTTCATGCAGCTCAATACCAGAAAAAATAAATGACCCAATCAAAAAATGAGCCAAAGAACAAAACAGACATTTCTCCAAAGAAGACATACAGATGGCTAACAAACACATGAAAAGATGCTCAACATCACTCATTATCAGAGAAATGCAAATCAAAATCACAATGAGGTACCATCTCACGCTGGTCGGAATGGCTGCTATCCAAAAGTCTACAAACAATAAATACTGGAGAGAGTGTGGAGAAAAGGGAACCCTCTTACACTGTTGGTGGGAATGCAAACTAGTTCAGCCACTATGGAGAACAGTGTGGAGATTCCTTAAAAAATTGCAAATAGAACTGCCATATGACCCAGCAATCCCACTGCTGGGCATACACACCGAGGACACCAGAATTGAAAGAGATATGTGTACCCCAATGTTCATCATGACACTATTTACAATAGCTGGGACATGGAAGTAACCTAGATGTCCATCGGCAAATGAATGGATAAGAAAGCTGTGGTACATATACACAATGGAATATTACTCAGCCATTAAAAGAACACATTTGAATCAGCTCTAAGGAGGTCGATAAAACTGGAGCCTATTAAACAGAGTGAAGTAAGCCAGAAAGAAAAACACCAATACAGTATATTAACACATATATATGGAATTTAGAAAGATGGTAATGATGACCCTATATGCAAGACAGCAAAAGAGACACAGATATAAAGAACAGACTTTTGGACTCTGTGGGAGAAGACAAGGGTGGGATGATTTGAGAGAATAGCGTTGAAACATGTATTTTATCATATGTGAAAGAGGTCACCAGTCCAAGTTTGATGCATAAAACAGGGCACTCAAAGCCAATGCACTGGGACAACCCAAAGGGATGGGATGGGGAGGGAGGTGGGAGGGGGGTTCGGGATGGGGGACACATGTACACCCGTGGCTGATTCATGTCAATGTATGGCAAAAACCACCACAATATTGTAAAGTAATTAGCCTCCAATTAAAATTAATTAATTTTTTTTAAAAAGCTAATCAAGGAAGTCAAATGTAATACTGAAATGTGAGTGCAGTGAATTCATTCAGTCATGTCCAACTCTTTGCGACTTCATGGACTGAGGCCACCAGTCTCCTCCATCCATGGAATTTTCTAGGCAAGAGTACTGGAGTGGGTTGCCATTTCCTTCTCCAGGGGATCTTCCCAACCCAGGGATCAAACCTGGGTCTTCCGCATTATGGGCAGACACTTTACTGTCTGAGACACCAGGGAAGCCCAATACTGAAGTGCAGCCAAGTAATAAACTCAAATAGCAAAATGGTAGACTTAAAGCCAATCATGTCAATAACTCATTGACTGAAAGTGGATTAAGGCTCTAATTTAGAGTTAGAGAGTATCAGACTAGATAAAAAAATAAGGATCAAGCTATGAGTTGCTTATATTTTTAAATATAAAGATACATAAAAGCTCAGAGTAAAAGACGGAAACTATTACACATGCAAACCCACTCATGTGGCTTTGTAGGCAATAAAGTGGCCCTTAAAACAAGGACCAGAGATAAAAAGGGACATTCTATAATGATGAAGGGAGAAGACATAATAGTCTTAAATATGTGTATATTCAATAACAGAGATTCAAGGTATATGAAGCAAAAACTGATGGTATATGAAGATATAACTGAACATACCACCTAAAATTTATATCTTTACACACCTCTCTCAGTAAATCAACAGAAATAGACAAAAATCAGTAAGAAAAGAAATATGAGCAACATTATCAATTAATTTAGCCTAACTGATATTTATAGAATGCAGCACCTGTATAACAGCAGAACGCACATTCTTTACAAGTCAATGTGTAACTGAAGTCGGCCATATGTTGAGTCATAAAACATAGCTTTATAAAATTTAAAAAGTAAAATCATACAGAATATGCCCTGTGACCACAATGAACTTAAACTAGAAAATAGTATATGATATACAGAAAGTCCTCAAATATTTGGAAATTAAGCCAAACACTCCTAAATAACTTCGGTCAAAGAAATTATTTTAGTAGATATATATATGTCTATATCCAGATTTACCCTAGATATTATGATATATGCATCTTCCTATCTTACTATAAACTCTTGATAAATATTCATTTACCAGTGCAAATATATCATTTTTTGAGTTTGTAATTCAACAAATCATGTCCTTCTTTTTGGATATATTGACTGTTTGGGGTTTTCTAAAATGTCTGTAACTCTGCATGAATGGGTTTATGCCTAATACTTTTTCTTTCATATTACTTACAAAGGATGGTACTAAGATAATTAGTTGAAAGGACTTAAATATTTTTAAGGCTCTAGAGATAGACATGGAAGAATTACATATGGGCTGCCATCTATGGGGTCGCACAGAGTCAGACACGACTGAAGCGACTTAGCAGCAGCAGCAGCAGCAGGGTTGTTGCAGTTTACATACCTACGTAATAGTTCCTAAAGCTAGAAAAGTTGGGTTGAGGATGTAGTCTAATTTCTGTACTTAGTGGAAATTTAATCTTGTATTAAATGCTGGCTTAAAATCTTAAATTCAAGGGAAATTTTAAAATATTTAAAACTGAATGATAATTAAAATATATCACTTGAAAATTTGTGAGATATAAATAAAACAGTGCTTTGTGGTAAATTTAATGCTGTAAATGCTTCTATCAGAAAGGGGAGAAAGTATAAAGCCACATATCTGAAATTTCTCCTTAGGAAACAAGTAAAGAAAAGCAATTTTAAAGCAATATAAGTAAAACGATGAAAGAAAAATAAAGAATAGAAGTCAATGATGGAGAAGGCAATGGCAACCCACTCTAGTACTCTTGCCTGGAAAATCCCATGGACGGAGGAGCCTGGTAGGCTGCAGTCCATGGGATCGATAAGAGTTGGACACTACTGAGCAACTTCACTTTCACTTTTCACTCTCATGCATTGGAGAAGGAAATGGCAACCCACTCCAGTGTTCTTGCCTGGAGAATCCCAGGGACGGGGAAGCCTGGTGGGCTGCCGTCTATGGGGTCACACAGAGTCAGACACGACTGAAGCGACTTAGCAGACAATAAATAAATATAAGCAAATATTAGTTTCCTGAAAATATAAGAAATGTTATAACCCTTTTAACTAGAATGACCAAGAATAAAAAAACAAAGTAAGTTACCAGTATTTAAAATAAAAGATGACATCATCTTTGATGCCATAAAATATTAAAGAAGGAAAATAGTAAAGGAATGTTAGGAATACTTCACACCAATAAAGTTGATAAATCAGATGAAATGGGCAAATTCCTTGAAAGATATAAATCAGTGTAACTGACATGAGAAGATGCAGATAATATGAATAGCCCTTAATTTAAAAAATTAAATTATTAGAAATCTTCCCACAATAAAAAGACCATTTCCAGATACCCTCTAAGTTTAATTTTATCAAATGTTTAAAGAACAAATAAAATAGCACCAACCATACATGATTTCTTTTGGAAACCACAGAAGAATTCAATTTTCCCCATAAAACCATTTTATGAGATTAGTGTAACCCAGATATCAAAAAAATGAGTTTTATAAGTGAAGCACAAGCCATGAACATAAAACAAAAATCTTTAATAAAATTTGAAGAAATTTATCCAGAAACACATAAAGGGTTAATACATCATGACTATGAAGGTTTCCTACAAGGAATGCAAGGTAGGTTCAACATTTGAAAATCAAAATGAACATGGTATAATTCTGTTTTCCAATTTGATATAACCATTCTCAGCAATATTTCGTAGTGCCTATTGTGGAGGTCTTTCACATCTTTCCTTAAGGTTCTTCCTAGATACCTCTTGTTTTGATACTCTTATAAAATATAATTCTTTTAAATTTTCTTTCTCCAGTTGGTCACTTCTAACATTTAGAAATACAATTTATTTTTGTATATTGACTTTGAAGTCACCAGTCTTGTTAAATTCACTTACTGGTTTTAGCATTTTTTTTAGATTCTTTTAAGTTTTCTATGAAGACAATCATGTCATCTGCTAACAACAACAGTTTTGCTTGTTCTTTTCTAATTTCACCCCTTTTATTTTTTTCCTGGCTTTTTGCACTGGAAATAAATAATGAAAAACTGTCTGCTGCTGCTGCTGCTAAGTCGCTTCAGTCGTGTCCAACTCTGTGCAACCCCATAGATGGCAGCCCACGAGGCTCCCCCGTCCCTGGGATTCTCCAGGCAAGAACACTGGAGTGGGTTGCCATTTCCTTCTCCAATGCATTAAAATGAAAAGTGAAAGTGAAGTCGCTCAGTTGTGTCTGACTCCTAGTGACCCCATGGACTGCAGCCCACCAGGCTCCTCCGTCCATGGGATTTTCCAGGCAAGAGTACTGGAGTGGGGTGCCATTGCCTTCTCCGGAAAAACTGTCTAGAAGGTATCAAACTAACAATTATATTTGGGCCTGAAATTTAACTTATATTTTCCAACAACCAAAATGACAAGGGAAATATGCAGTGATATATTACATTTCTCTCACTGTCTTTAAGCAGTAACATACCAGTTCCTCAAGGAAAGGAAAACTTTTCCCCTGCATATAACTAGTAGTTTGACTTAATGTTTATAAATATCTTTGATCCACAAATATGTGATCCAAATGTCATTTTTTTTCTTGTTGTTTGATAGGCTCCTAAGGTTCTGTTTATGTATTTTTTTTATCTTTTTTTCTCTCCATTATTCAAACTGGATAGTTTCTGTTGATCTAGCAAGCTCACTGGCTTTTTTCTCTGACAAGGCCATTCTGCTATTTCACAGGGAAGGGATATTGTATTTTTTAGTTCTAGAGACGGGACATGCCAAAAAGGGGTGATATCCCAAGACTTCTCCCACTTTCTGTAATCTGAAGGTTCTCTTTTCCTGCTCTTCAGACCAGAAGAGAAGAGCTCTCTTCAGCTTTTGTTTCCACACCTAGTCTGCATCTCTAGGTGTGTGGCTGCCTTTGAATCCAAATATGTTGATATCAGAGGAAAATAAAGAGAAACTCCCTTACCACCAGTTTGGTTGAACTTCAAGTTCTGGTCCCTTTCACAATCTGTCTGCTACCATTTACTCTTCAGAGTCTTCCAACAGCTGCTTTATGTATTCTGCCCAGGATTTCTTATTGCTTTTAGTGGCAGAGACAGGGTAGAGTGTGTTAACTCCATATGCCATAGGAGCAACATTCACAAATCTTATTTTTAAAATGTTTTTATTTATCAAACTGTTGTAAAGCATGTTGACGTGCAAATATGCTACATCCCAAATTTTAACTTAAAGGAAAATACCAGCATGTTCACTGGAGCTTGCAGGTAACTTCATTTTTATTGAGCCCTCAGAATAAAGCTTCCCTGACCTTTTCTTTTAATGAAAGAGTATTTTGAGATTGTAAAGTAAGCTGTTAAAAAACTTACAATTTGCAATTACTGACCTAAGTAAATCTGGCTTTTCTTGACACAGTATAACCTAAATACGGAAAAATAGAAATAAAGCGGATGCTGAAACTGATAAAAGGCTGTAACTGTCATCAGTCACTAGCAGTTTCAAATTTCCGTGTTCCCCAAACACATTCCTGCTCTCACTGATTAACTATATATCAAGTAATGTCCTTAAAAAATACATTTTGCTATTAAAATACTTACAAATTTATGTTAAATATGTTAGTTTTTTATGAGATTTTGACAATAGTTTTCTGCTACTTAAAGAAAAAAAAAAATCTTGGAAACCCATGACACTAAAAAAGGACAGTTTTGTTCAGGCTGAGAGTGCCCATCCCCCACCGCTCAAGGGCACATGGTTTCTCACACAAATACAGATAGACACAAAGGGTCGAAATTCCCATAAAGAAAATACACTTTTATCAGTCACTAACTCTATCACTAAAAATCACCCCCTTTGAATTGAAACCAAGTAGCTCTAAATGTTTTCTCAAACTAAACTGAACCCATTATTCCTTTCAGCCAGAACCTTGGCTCAACAAACACATACCCCAGGGGAACTCAGAGTTCATGGAATGACAATGTCATAAACAAACTCCCTTCAAACCTAGGTGAATAGGTCTATAAAAGATTAATTGTGCACTTCCTACAGGAACTCCTAAGGTAGGAAGTATGGTGGAAAGAAAAATGACAGTAAAGTCGCAAAAACGACACGAGGTGCGGGTGTTGTACTCCACACCGATGAAGGTCACGGAATCGGATTTCCTTAATGTGCCTCAGCTCAGGTTGTCTCTGCATCTCTGTTTAAACGCTGTGGCCATGTGCTCTGGAAACACTCTCCTGTGCATTTAGACTTGAAATATGCCCAGTGGCTCTCAGAAGGACAGGGTCAAATATCTGGGAGGCAAATGCAGGCTCTTTCTTCATGTGTCACATGGCCACTTCCCTTTTGCTGGGAAATAAACAGGTTGACTATCACTCTATTCACCAGTGTGAAGTATGAACACAGAGGGAGCATTTATCTTCCCAATCGACCTTTATCCAGGACAAAGCCCTGTTCTTGCCTTGCTTCAAAGTCACCTACTTACACACACATTTCCTCAGAAGTCAGAATCTTTTGCTTAATAGGGGAAAAGTGAGTTGGCTCTGGAAGAAAAACCCAGAAAGCTGACTTGCAAGGCACTCTGTAAGCCCTTCCCAAAGCCATACGCACACACTGGGCTTCACTTCTCTCCTTCACAAGAGCACACAATCACTAACAGCATTAATGGAAGTTTCTCACAAGCAATAAGTGCTTAAAAGTAGATCCCTTTATATGCTACACTTCAAGTTAAAATTTGGTGCTGGTCAGGCTAGCAGATAGTAAAAACTCCTCTAGAGTTGGAGTAGAATCAAATTCCTACTCTTTTCCATTAAAACATCCTGTTCACTGGATTATTTCTCTAATAGTCCTCTTCAAGGAACTTTGCACAAATGCAAGTTTCACACCATGATTTATGAACTCTTGGACATGAAATAACCTGCGTCAGAGAAAAAAATCCATGCGGGCCTAGAAATGAGGAATGGTTTAGAAGCTTCTTGGTAGAATATCACCCCCTGGTGGCAGAAGTAGGGAGTGAGTGAGGTCCTAGGAGCCTGTGGAGGCAAAGAGTACTAACACCAGGAAATCTACAACTTCAGGTTTTCCCACTCTGTCATCCTTAACTACCCCCATTTCAGTAGTATTCCTTCATGCTGTGTGTCCAGGAATTTTGTTGGAGAAGGCAATGCCACCCTAATCCGGTACTCTTGCCTGGAAAATCCCATGGACGGAGGAGCCTGGTGGGCTGCAGTCCATGGGGTCACAAAGAGTCAGGCACGACTGAGCGACTTCACTTTCACTTTTCACTTCATGCATTGGAGAAGGAAATGGCAACCCGCTCCAGAGTTCTTGCCTGGAAGATCCCAGGGATGGCGGAGCCTGGTGGGCTGCCATCTATGGGGTCACACAGAGTCGGACACGACTGAAGCAACTTAGCAGCAGCAGCAGCAGACACTTCTATTGGACACTTGCCCAACAAGAATTTAGTTCAACTATGAAACAAGAACTATGCTGAGTTTCTAGTGACTGAAAAAGACATGGGCCCTGCATTCATAAGCTAAGACTTACAATTTAATATTCGGCAAGTTCTGTGTTCAAGGCATACAAGGGGTACCATAAGGACACAGAAGGAAGTGTGCCCAGATAGAAACTTCAGGAAAGCCTTTCCCAATGGTATGCTTGAACAGTGTCTATAAGTGTGGCTATACTAGCTAAGAGAAAAGTAGAGCAGGAGAACGCATGATACAGTGGAGAGTTCTGCATAACTCATGCCGAGAACCACACGTTTTTCACACAAGCTGAAGAAATACTATGAGATTACAGTGCACAGGGTGTTTATGGGAGGGTGATGATAAGTGAGAATAAAAAAGTAAACAAAGGCCAGAGCATGAGGAGAGGGTGGTGTTAATCCTATAGGCAATGAATGGGGAATACTGAACATTTCTGAGCATGACAGTACCATGAGGATGTGTGCATTTCTTAAAAGTTCACTCAGCAGCAGTGGAAGCTTCAGAGAGACCCATTCTAGCATCAGAGAGAACCATCAGGGTTGTCTCTATAATACAGGCAAGTGATGGTGTGGACCAAAGAGAAACAGTAGGCATACAGAGGTAACGAGACATGTAGGAGTTTTAAAAAAGGAACAATTTGTTTGACTTTGCAACTGTTTGTTAGTGGTGGTGTAGGCAATGGATCAATTACAATACAGCTATCAGGGTTAGGATCAAGGTTGGAAGATGGAACCAGTTCCTGAAAAAGAAAACACAGGAGGAGAAGCCATTTGGAGGTGCCAGAGAGACACTTTAAAAAAATCTTTTTTAAAATTTTAACGTGAGGTTTATTGAAGTATAATTACATGTAGTAAATGCACCCATTTTGTGTGTTCAGTTCTGAGGTTTGACAAACATAGACAGTCATGTAACTTCCGCTACCATCAGGTTATAGAATATTCCCATTGCCTTTCTTTGCAGTCACTCTCTTTCCTTTAGCCCATATCTTGAAGCCACTGATTTGATTTCTATCCTTACAGTTATTTGCATTTCCAAAATCTCACAGAAGTGAAATCATACAGTATGCAGTCTTTTGTTTGCCTTTGCACTTAAAATAATGCTTTTGAGATTCATCCATATTGTTGCTTGTATCCACAGTTTGTCCTTTTATACTGCTGTATAGCTTGCCATTGTATATACCATAAGTTGTTTATCCATTCACCAGTTGATGAACATTTGGGCTGTTTCCAGTTTGGGGCTAATATAAATAAATCTGCTGTGAATACTCAAGTACAAGTCTATATGAATATTTGCTTTCGTTTCTCATGAGTAAAGGCCCAGAAGTTGGACTGCTTGGTTTT
The DNA here is from genome assembly GCF_014754425.2 of Oryx dammah. Classification (NCBI taxonomy): domain Eukaryota; kingdom Metazoa; phylum Chordata; class Mammalia; order Artiodactyla; family Bovidae; genus Oryx; species Oryx dammah. The sequence continues at coordinate 54,336,919 of NW_024070210.1, forward strand.
ATGGGAGGTACATATCTAAAACTGTAAGTTGTTGCCAAACCTTTCCATGGTACGTGTGACACTGCACCCTCACCAGCAATGAATTTGCGTTCTGGTTGCACCGCATCTTTACCAAAACTTAGTATGGTCAGTATTTTGTGTCGGCCTTCTAATAGGTATTGCAGTAATGTCCCACTGTAATTTTTGCTTTTTTTTTTTTTGGCCGCAGCATGTGGCATCTTAGTTCCCCAACCAGGGATCAGACCCGTACCCTCTGCAGCAGAAACACAGAGTCATAACCATCCAACCACCAGGGAAGTCCCTCATTGTGGTTTTAATTTGCATTTCTCTAATGAATAAGGGTGTTGAATGATTTTTCACATGCTTATAAGATCATATCTCTGGTAAGGGTTATTCCATTTATTGGCCCAGTCTTTACTGGGCTGTTTGTTTTAGTAATGAATTTTAAGAGTTGTTTATGTATTCTAAATACAAGTCCTTTATGACAAGTTATTTGCAAATATTTTTTTCTATACTGTGGCTTGTCTCTCTTATATTTCTAATGATGCTTTCAAAGAGTAGAAGGACTTAGTTTTGACCACATCATCAATATACTTTTATATCAGAAAGAGAAAGATTATGAATCCCTAATTCAACTTTAGTGCCATCAAGACAGAGACACATTTTGCAAAGCTTCTGAAGAGTTTCCAGGTGTTTTCTGATTTCTTTTCAAAGAAATTGACAGAGAATTTTGTATCTCAGTTTTACCTTGGAAAAGCAACTCCTCCAGCCATTGAAAGTTTGCAAGGACATTGGCCTTCATTTTTTTTCTTTCTGTATGAGTAGCTAAAGGCAAGAAAGTTTTTTTTTCCAATTTTTCAGTAGCATCTACAATGATAACTTCAAGACCCTGAATTCAAAGATTTCTCTTATTTATATAGGAAAACATATCTGCAAGGTTAAGCTAATTCATGGATGAAATTCTTTCAGAAAGGTTCAAGGATGTGTTTTTTCTTTTTTTTTCTTTTTCCTTGAGAAAAGCATTTAAAATTCTGCCTTTACTTTGTTAGCCGTGGCCAGCAGTCTCTCTCTCTCTTGGCCAGAGTACCTCTCTGTGGGAGAAGAGTTCTTCATATCTTACTCCTGTTTCTGGATAAAATGTCTTTTAAATACTGTGATTTAGAGACCTGCTCCTGATAAAGCTGGTGCCTTTATGGCTATTGACCAAACTCCTTTCAGGATTTCTGGAAGAAGCTAGACATGACATAAACACATATCTGTGTGAAAAGGAGTAAGTGACACGAATGAAAGGAGCTTCTAGCTTCACTATACACCAAAAGCTGATGCATCATCAGGTATACAGAAGCACCATCTGTGCAAAGTCTGAAGCTTTTATTCCCAGGCAAAGTTATGTTTTTGGGGAAACAAAACTTTTTACCATTTCCAACACAAAGGAATTTAAAGGGGCTATTCTAATGGCCAGTATACATGTGCATGGTCCGAAAAGCTGGGAGTAAGATAGACTGCTGATACCCAAAAGAAATAAAGAGGAGTAGTCTTGAAATCCAAAACACTCACTGGAGTGCCATTTTGTACTCCCTTGTGCAGTGGCCTTGATCAATGGAACACAATAAAAACAAGATTGCCAAGGCTTATGATCTTACAGGAAAAAGGTTCTGGTATCTTTAACAATAAAGTAAGTTAAAGAATCTCATCTAACCTATGGGTCTGGAAAAGGGTAAAGGGAATGTGGAATTGTGGTGAGAGAAAATAACTATGATTATCATTGTAAGCCTGAAGACTAGCTCAGAAGCAAGGACTGGAACATCTGTGGTTTTAGGTTACTTAATATTTCATGTCTCTCCCTCCCCCTGCCCAAAACTACCTAATACAAAGAATATCAGCAGTGGCTAGTGGGTTAAGATTCCTGTGTAAGTAAAACTGAATTGATGAATTTTTGCATTTGCTCCTTGAGGAATATTAACTTTTCACACACACACACAGAACAAGAATGGATTCTTCAGGACAAAAGAGGTGGACTGCCCTTAGTATTTTCCATTCCTCCTCCAGATCTACCCTCCTGCCTTCTCTACCTGCCCTGTTCTCTGCCCCAAGCTGATCCACTTGGATCTCAACAACAAGACTCCCCTGTCTTCTGACATGTGGTTGGGTGTTGACTAATGGGGAGCTTTAGCAGGAGATCACAGGAAGGGAAGAGAGGGCATCCAGAGTGTCTATTTGATTAACTAGGCCTGATTCTCCCTAGATGGCCTTTTACACATAACTTTATGCTTTTAGGTTTGAATTCTGGGAGCTTCTCCCTTTCCTCATCCTTTTGGACTTAGGGATGCTTATATGCTGTCCATTTTTCTTTGAATGAGCCTACTCGTTGGATAAGACCATGATGCTGGGAAAGATTGAGGGCTGGAGAAGAGGGAGACAGAGGATGAAATGGTTGGATAGCATCACTGGCTCAATGGAGATGAATTTGAGCAAACTCCGGAAGATGGTGAAGGACAGGGAAGCCTGGCATGCTGCAGTTCATGGGGTTGCAAAGAGTCTGACATGACTGAACAACTAAGCAACAATTCCTCTCTGAATAGTACCTCTATTTCTATTAGGAACTTTATTAAACCCTCCTGGAATCAGTCTAATGTGAGTACACCCTTTGTTTCCTTTTGGAGTCTTGTCCGGTATAGCTTCCCTGAGGAGATGAACGTTGGAATGGATCTTTCAGGGTGCATGGAAGATCACCAGGATAAAGTGCATATGACAGAGAAAAGCACCTATTTCATCAGCATCTTGGGGCCTACAGGACTGACAGTGCCAAATATGTTCTAGAAACCGCAAAGTTAGCTAAGGCATGATCTTGGCAGGAACACGATGGAAGATGAAACTGGAAAAAGCATAGATCACAAAGAGACTCCGTGCCAGCACATGGGATGCCATCCTAGGAGGGGCTGGAACAGAATCCAAAATTGTTTACTTATTTTTGTGGCTAGAAATTTTATTATCTTCTCCTTCTGAAAACCATTGCCTTACTGGAAATAAATCCTCATAATGAGTAAAAAAAGAAAGTCACTTTTAAAAGGGCAATGACATCCCCTGTACGTTTGGCTCAGAAACAACTCTTACCCTGTCAGATGCCAACATGGTACATGGAATCACTGCAGTCTGCTCCAGTCTACACCAGAAGAACAATTTCCCCTCTTTCATCTTCCCTTCTCTGTGGAGCAGCTGAGCAGGCCCCTGGGAGAATCCTGACTCTCTTGACTTGGCAGGATCTACAGACATGTGCAGAATAGCATTCTTTGCTTTGTTTAGAAACATCTGTGGGAAATCACGGGCATCAGTGCAGCATTGATGGCAAGAGCTCAGGCTTCTGATACAAAGCCCTTTGTGCTGAGTGGCAGCCCCTACAATTCTCGGGATTCCTCTGGTAGACCGTTGACTATCTCCAATACCAGCTGGCTTCAAAGCACTCAGCTGGCTTTTACAGAGTTCCTGGGCCAACGGGTCTTAAGTTCCCATTGTGCTTTCCATGCCAAGCATTTCTGGACTTTTGAATGTCACCAGTATCCTTCAAAATACATGGTCTACTGAGGGAGGCAATTGTCCACAATATTCTATTAACTAAATAATACCTTCTCTCGGTAAAAGAGTGTTTCTTTTTCCAAATTTCTGAATGACCATCTGCATTCCGTTACCTTGGGCAAATCTGCAGATTTAGGGCCCTCCATATCACTCACATTACTAGGGAGCACAATTATTCTCTTTGAGATGCTGGACCACAAGATCAGTGTGGCATCCAGAATCTAGAAGCCAAGGCTCTGATCTCTAATGCATCCTCAGCCACCTCTGCTGCAGAGTGGGCTTCATTGCATTAACGGCCCTGTTTTTCAGCTGTCCAAGGACTTGATTTAATTACACTGCAAGTCTCTGTCTTCATTGAAAGTCCCCACACGCGCTATTTGCTCCATTATTATGGACTGCGTTTCCTCTCTGCTGCAACGTCTCATTCTTGTCCTTCCTTGGGCTTTAGTGGCTCATAGACATTTGCATTAATTTTCATTTCTCCTGGTGCTTAATAAACATCCTCTTAGGCATTCATCCTAGAAGAAGGAAATCATCTAGTTCAACCAGAAAGCTGAACTCTAGACTCAGACTAGAACCAAAACTTGTCTCTCAATTGGTATGGTCCCCCTACCTCTCACATCGTCTGAGGGAAGAGTCCAGGGACCTCGCAGAGACAATGTCCTTGCCTAATATGCTTACACCCTGCTGAGGTATTCTGGTTGCCTTTCCTTAGGGCTTTCCAGGTGGCTCAGATGGTAAAGAATCTGCCTTTAATGCAGGAGACCCAGGTTCGATCCCTGGGTCAGGAAGATCCCCTAGAGAAGTGCATGGCAACCCACTCCAGTATTCTTGCCTGGAGAATCCCATGGACAGAGGAGCCTGGTGGACTACAGTCCACGGGGTCCCAAAGAGTCGGACGTCATGGAGCGCCCGACACTTTCCTCGGTGTACCTTGTAAAAGTCACATACGTGCATGCAAACACACATACTCTGTGTATAGAGTCCATTGCTGCATCCAGTGCCCCAGGAATGGTTAAGTAAACTATGATACTCAGTCGACAGAAGAGTGTGCAGTTACTAATATGACGTGTATAAATATTACATAAAATACTGTGAGAAAATATTCACGTTGTACTGTTAGCAGGAAATGAAATGATACATACAGCATTATCACCATTATGTTTTAAAACATCCATATCCCCATGCCTAAGAAAAGGACAGGAACGAGAAATACTAAAATATTTACATTGATTGGGTTGGAATTAGAATTTCTTGGAAAGAATTCTTTCTTTTTCCTTCCTTTCAAAGAGAGAATATTTATTTATTTTTAGGACTGAAAATAATAACCTAAAAAAAAAGACAATAAGCAAATATATTTTCTCATCATTGGAGATCCCAAATAATTAAGCTCGGTTGGATATAGTGGATGAAACACAGAAAGAGGTGCAAATTGGGACCACTGGACAGACAACCAGGAAATTTAGGAAAATGAAGAGCAGGGTCTTCAAATCAAGAAGATTCCAAGAATTTTATTTAAGCCCCAGGTCTGTCTCTTTTGCAGACACACCATGACTGTGTTAAACTATCAGTGGCGGGAGCTAGAGGTTGCCGCCCTCACCATTATGTAGAGGAGAATGGGGGGTGAAGTTGCAGAGAAAACAGTTTCTTAGGAAAGAACGGGACAGGAAACCAACATCGATAATAGACAGCCTTTCTGTGCCTTTGACTACAAGATTAAGAATACAAATTTAAGTACAAAAATGAATATTAAAATAAGAGAAATCACTGTAAGTTATAAGAAGTTGACAAATACAAAGCACCAGAAAATTCATTTAAAAAAACAATGTTTTCTTACTTCACTGTTTGTTTTCTTGCTTAACTTAGGTGTATTTTTCTACACACTCTATAATATTGTTTTTCCTGCAGTTTTGACTGCATATTTTGTCATTACCACTTCATGGAACAATTATAATATTTCCTAACTAAAGATTACAAAGGTAACTCAATATTTCCTCTGATGTAGTTAACTGAAAACTTAAAATATTTATTTTGATATAATTTTAGAGCTACTGAAGAGTGGCAAAAATAGCACAAAGCATTCACCCAGCTTCCCTTAATGTAAATATTCCATATAGCTATAAGGTAATCATGAAACAAGAAATTAACACTAGTATAACACTATGGATATCACTAGTTTTTCCACTTATGCCTTTTCTCTGTCCCAGGATTCAATCCACATTGCATTTAGTAGCTGTTCCTTTAGTCTCTTCCCATGTGTGGCAGTTTCTCAGCTTTTCCTTGTCTTTCATGACCTTGAGCTTTTTATTTGGTACTCGTCAGTTGCCTTGCAGAAGGTCCCTCAATGTGAATTTGTGGAGTTTTCTCATGATTAAACTGAGCATATTCTTTACCGGAAAGAATCCCACAGAGGTGATATCCCTGGTGTATCACGTCAGGGGGACTTGAGTTGTTCTGCCTTACAGGTGATATTAACCTTGATTCTTGGTTAAGGGGGCACGTGCCAGACTTCTCCACTGAAAAGTAACTATTTCTTCATTTGTATTTAATAAACATTGGGAAGAAGATACTTTGAGATTATGCAGAAACCCTGGTTCTCTTTAAACTTTCCCCCTCTAATTTTATTATCCATTGGTGGAACTTATAGAAATTATTATTGTGGCAATACAGTGGTTTTAAACATGACTTTCTATTTCTCTCATTCTTTATTTATTAAGTATAATTCTTTATTTATTAAGTGGAATTCTTCCCTATGAAAGAGTTCTTCCCCCACATTTATCAGTTGCTTTTCATGTGATTATGGACTCATGCTTATTTATTTTATTCTTTAGGATATAATCCAGTGCTCTCCTAATCTACTTTTTGTCAAAATTTTCCAGCTTTGACCACTCGGAGTTCTTTGAGATTGACTTCTGTGCTCTTCAACATACTCCCCCTTTTTTTTGGTTGGGGGGTGGACTTCCATACTTTTTGTTATAGGCTCATCTTGTCTGTTCCCCAAGCCTGCTCTGGAATCTGCCCCTTCTCCAAGGAACTCTGACTTCTTTCTATGAAGCAGCGTTTAAAAATCGCGATGTGGATAGCAGATTTGCTCATTGCTCCTGGGATGTCACTGCTCTGCTTCCAGGCCCTTTTCATGCACTACAAAGTTAAATGCATACACATTAACCCTTGTGTGCACACATGTCTATATTTGTGTATATGTGTGTTTACATGTGTACGTGTATGTTATATACACACCAGGAGTTACTAATAATTTTCTGAATTCAATCCAGATACCACAGTATTCAATCTATACTTTCCTCACTTTTAACTTCTTCCTCTTACAGTAAGAAAGCTCTTGTTCTCGACACTACTTTTCCTTATTTGTACCCTAGTGTACACAGAAAGCGCTTTCAGAATTGCTAACCCAAATCGCCATGGGAAAACCCCATGTGTATGAGCAATACTTTGTCTTTAGCTTTACAGTATCAAGTCAAAAACACAGATTTCCTAAAGTACTTAAGTCAGCTCCTTTCTTCTCGAACCCCCCTCAGTGTAGTTATGTCTGTGGTTCTCAAAAGGAGCTATTTTGCCCCAGGGCACATGTGGCAATGTTTGGAGATATTTTAGGTTATCACAACCAGGGAAGTGACACTAATATCTAGTGAGTAGCGACCAAGGATGGGCTTCTTTGATGGCTCAGCAGGTAAAGAATTTGTTTGCAATGTAGGAGACACAGGTTCGATCCCCCGGTCAAGAAGATCCCCTAGAGGAGGGTATGGCAGTCCACTCCAGTATTCTTGCCTGGACAATTCCATGGACAGAGAAGCCTGGTGGGCTGCCGTCCACAGGGTCACAGAGAGTTGGACACGACTGTAGCGGGTGAGCACACATAAACACACAGAGGCCAAGAATACTTAAACCATCTACAATGCCCAGGAGAGCTACAGATAAGAATTATATGGACCTAAGTGTCAATGGCACCCCACTCCAGTACTCTTGCCTGGAAAATCCCATGGACGGAGGAGCCTGGTGGGCTGCAGTCCATGGGGTCGCTAGGAGTCAGACACAACTGAGTGACTTCACTTTCACTTTTCATTTTCATGCATTGGAGAAGGAAATGGCAACCCACTCCAGTGTTCTTGCCTGGAGAATCCCAGGGACGGGGGAGCCTGGTGGGCTGCCGTCTATGGGGTCGCACAGAGTCGGACACGACTGAAGCGACTTAGCAGCAGCAAGTGTCATTAAACTCAAAAATATATCTCTTTCTCTTACAGATATCCTTTTAATAGAATCTGGATTTTTGTGTGTGTGTTACATATTCTAACATCAGGAAGTAGAGAATTTTTATTGATATAATTATATATCTTATTGCATTCATTTCACAGTCTATTAATCTTCATCTGAATTTTCTCATAGTTCTTTAATAAATACAGACAAAAGAAGATATGCTTCTTATAGGCCCAAATCTGGAATCTGTAAATTCTTACTTGTTTATTGCCATATTCCAAATGATCTTTACAAACTGCAGTCAGACTGGCATATTTCCAGACAACTTTCCCTTAGCAGAATCCCCAACATGTTCACGGCCACCTCAGGCTCCCTGGACACAAAGGGAAGTGCGATAGAGAAGAAGCTGAATGGAAACAGACTGGTTTTAACCAATGGCTGTTAAAATGTCTTAGTTTTACAAATTTTGCAAAAACATGTGAACGTGTTGTTAGGGCTTCTCCTAGGGCCTTGGATGAGATCTGAGACGAAGGATTATCAAAGCTTACACTTCATTACTTCCAAAGAATTCTTTTCCACCCAAAAGACAGATGGTTACATGAAATCCAGGCTCTCAAGGAGCTTGTGGTCTAGGAAATAAGGCAGATCCAGTTCAGAGCATCTCATGAGGCCCCTGTATGAGGGTAGAGCCCTTCTCTTGCCCGGGTCGCCTGCATTCCAGGCAGATTCTTTATCATCTGAGTCACCAGGGAAGCTTCCATGAAACAACCCCTGTGAAATCTTTGTTTCTGAGTGCCCACTCCTCCCCATCATCCAGCAACAGACAGCCTCCTCACACTGACCCCTAGGTGGCTCTGGAGGCCAAGGGAAGGCCGGCTCCTAAATTTTCTTTTGTCCTTTCATTTTTACACAGGAGTGCAGAGTAGAGTAAGAGCTTGAAAGAAGATAGAGTACATCAAAAATATCATCATCCTAAATACTGTGATTTGAAGTCATTTTTCACTGCCAAGAAAGGGGGAAAAAAACACAGTAGTCATGCCTCTGAAGGCAGTGTTTACTCTTCCAGGGAGAGGCCATATGGGAGAGCTTCTGACAAGACTGTCAAAAGTGTGTTCAGCAGTTTAACTGGTAATAATAGTGAAAAACAACAAATAAAGCTTTGGATTAATCCAGCATCTTTCATCTCCATATATCAAAGGGTGTTGCCAATATTCTTGCTAATGATATGTCTGTGAAACACGGAAGTGGCGGTGGGCACCATCGTCCCCTGGTGTCAGATGAAAGAACAGAGAAGCTGAGAAACTCTCCCCTAGTGAATCAGCCAGGGACCCACGGGGGTAGATCAGCCCCTCTCCAAGGAATCAGCAACACCTCCCTGGGCTGTCGGAGCTCTTCCTCTAAGGGATTTGGGTTTGAGAAGGGCCTGAATGTGAGCTCCACAGACCATCTGTGGAGGGCATCGAAACTCTGTTTTCCAGAATGTGTCAATAAAATGCATCCATGAAGATAGCTCTGTACCTCTGCAGCTGGGTCAGCAAGACTTTTTTTTAAAGGTCAGCTGTTCATGGATCTGGAAAGGCACTGGCCCCACAGAGCCTACTGTTGGGGAGTTTGTGATACAAGGAGCCAATAAAGGGAAGATACACACATACCCCTCAAACCCCACACTCCAGCCACAGGAAGCTGCTTGCAGTTCCCTCACATGCAAAAGCATGAGCTTCTGTACCTTTGTTTATGCTGCCCCCTCTCCTTTGCTTGTCCCCCCCATGACACTCTGGAAGTATCACTTACTCTATCAAACCATACACACACACACACCTTTCCTTTCTTTCTGTATCTTCCAGATTCTATACAGATCTCTGTCAAGGACCCTGTTAACTCTGTTGCAAATACTTGCTTACATGTCAGTATTCCCTACCAAATTCTCAGCTCTTTGTTAGGGGGGACGTGTTGTATCTTTGTATGTCCAGTGTCCAGCACGGTGTCGAGTTCATACCAGATGGTCAGTAATGGTTTCTAGAAAGAAACAAGGAAGGAAAGAGGAAGGAGTGACAGGGAAAGAAAGGGAACTAATATCTACTGTGCAGCTGCCATTTGTGTGCAAAGTCCTGTGCCAGAGATACATCTGTTCAGTGTTTACTGTGTGCTTCTCATCTGAGGGTATCTTCTTTCAATTGCAGAATTTTCTGAGCTATTATTTTTTTGAAAACTGCTTTTCTCCTATTCCTTCAATTCCCTATCTCTGGAAGCCCATCTGTTGGGCTCTGTCCTCCACGTCTCTTTGCAGTTTCCACCTCTTTGTCTATGTGCCACATTCAGGCGACCACCTCAGTGCTACCTCCCAAATCACTGATGCTCTCTTGGGCACATCAGTCCAGGGTCGATCTTGTCCCCTGAATATATGTTTATTCCAATTGCTTGGTTTTTCACTTCCAGTCCCTAATTTGTTCGTTTTCACATACACCTGTTCTTGATTTCTACCTACCTGTTTTTGTTTCATGATTTCCTGCTGTTTAGGTGTTCTTCCTTCCTTTATATCTTTAAGGATCTCAAACATACTCATTTTAAAGTAATTTTCATATTGCTCTATATAGTTTCAAGGCAGGTGAATTCTGCTGATTTTTGAGCTTGTTGGCTGTCTTTCTCGATATTAGTTTACTTCATGGGCTTTGGGACTTCTGTTGGTAGGTTGATTTGGAATGTTTCCTTCCCATCACCCCTCAGTCTCCTCTCATCCCTCCCTGTCTGGAAGTTGATCAGTTCCCCTCCCAGGACTCCTAGCCCAGAGTCAGCTCTGGTAATGGTGGCTCAGGTTTCCATTTCCAAGGTGATTGTAGGGGTATCATAGATCTAGTCACTGGGCCAGCAGTAGCTCCTGAGGTCCTGGTGGTATGGCTTCCTCAGCTTCTTCCCTCTGCCCAGGCATTCGGCTCTGCAACATCCTGCATCTCCAAGCAGTAACTAGTTTCTTCTAGTCCTTTCTGAAGAGTTGGCAGGGAGCACTTCAGTTTCACCCAGTGAGCTCGGGTCTAGTTCCCAGTCATGAGTCTGAAACTTCTGGTCCCGGTCATCTCACAGCAGGTATACTACAAGCCTCCTCTTCCTATTCCCAAGCCCAAGAGCCCAGTAAGTCTAATGTGTTTTTTCTAGCTCACAGAGATGTTCACCTTATTGAATGTGGCTATGTTTGAGTTCTTAAATATTTCATCTCACATTGCAATGTGTTTGACATCAAGGGAACTTTCAAGCATGAACTCCCAACACCATCTTGACTTCAAGTCCCAGTCTAGACATTTTCACAGGGTCAGTGAGTCCATAAGAAATGATCCCCAGATGATCAAGATGTACCCAGTCACCTATAGGCTCAGTTCTCCAGGCCTTGATCCTGGGCCAGTGAGAGCCAGACCTGGAAACACACAGAGCCCTACCCATGAGTGAGCATCATCTGCAAATAGTCCCCAGCTCTCCTACCTGTGCTCCTCAAGGTGGAGCCAGCTCAAGACCCCACGGAGAACTCAGCTACAGCATCCACAAAGCAGGAACACAGCACTTGTCCAAGTCTGCCCCAAAGGCTCACTCCCCTCATCCTCTTGCCTAGCCTTGTCTGGATTTTGTCAGACTCTCAAAAAGAAAAAGATTCCTACTTAATATTATCACCTTTAGGACCTCTCAGGGCAGCCCCCTAGAGCACTGAACTTGAATCTACTACTCCCAGTCTTGGTCCAGACACCAGGCCTTCTCTCAGACTCACACTATACTCCTCCTGGCCTGATCCTAGCTGATGCCTTCCCCTGGCAGCTCTCATCCCCATGAAGATGTCTACACCCAATTACATTGTGTGTTGGGGGGGTGGGGGTGGAAGTTCCCACACATCCAAACTATGCTCCCCACCAGCTGCGTGCATCCGTGCTCAGTTGCTTCAGTTGTGTCGGACTCTATGTGACCCCATAGATATCTGTCCATGGGATCCTCCAGGTAAGAATACTAGAGTGAGTTGCCACGCCCGCCTCCAAGGGATCTTCCCCATTCAGGGATCAAACACTCATCTCCTGCGGTTCCTGCACTGCAGGTGGGTTCTTTACTGCTGAGTCACTGGTGACGTCTCCCCACCTCCTGGGGGTCCTACAATTCAACTCAGTTCTGACACTGTCTCCCTCCCTGGAGATGGGATTAGATCCCACAGGTGAAGGGCTCAGTCCTAACCAAACTGCCCCCACCCTACTTCAGACACCAATCTCAAGTCCAGGTTGTCACCCATACTTCTGAACGACTTTCAATCTGGTCAAGGGTTCCAGTGACCCCCTCCTTGGGTTTGATTAATTTACAAGAGCAGCTCATAGAACTCAAAGAGATACTTTACTTACTAGATTACTGGTTTATTCTAAAAGGACATAACTCAGGAACAACCAGAAGATGGAAGAGATGCATGGGGCAGGGTGTCAGGAAGGGTCACAGAGCTTCCATGCCCCCTCCAGGCACACCACTCTAAACTCCATCTTTGGGGGGTTTTGTGGAGTCTTCATTACATAGCAACAATTGATTAAATCACTGGCCTTGGCAATTGAACTCAATCTCCAGTCCATTTTCCCTCCCCAGAGGTTTAGGGTGGGCTCACGGGGGGCGGGGGGTACTGAGTTTAAGCCCTGTAATCACTAGGTTGGTTCCCTCAGCAACCAGCCCCCATCTTTAGATGCTTTCCAAAAGTCATCTCATTAACATAACAAAAGATGCCTTTATGGGCCTCATCACAGACAATTCTAGGGGTTTGGAGAGATATGTGCCTGCAAAGGCTACAGAGACCAAATATATATACATTTATTACAAATCACAGTATCACACCCAAACATCAGGGACTAGACAAGAGACAGCAACCATGCATGCATGCTAACTCTATGTAACCCCATGGACTCTAGCCCGCCAGGCTCCTCTGTCCAGGGGAATTCTCCATGCAAGAATACTGGAGTGGGTTTCCATGCCCTCCTCCAGGGGATCTTCCCAATCCAGGGACAGAACTTGCATCTCTGACACCTACATTGCCAGGGGGGTTCTTTACCACTAGCGCTACCTGGGAAGTCCACGTTCATGCCTGTTCTCATGTAATCCTTAGCACAGTTTTGTAAGTAGATATTGTTACCACTTTTACCTATCGTAACTACAATGAGTAATATTTATTGTCTGCTCAGTGTTCCAGGATCAGCACCTACTACCTCACCTGCAGTTCACTTAATCCTTGCAACAATCCTATATTGGCTACTACTACCATCTCCCCATTCTACAGATGCAGAAGCTAAGACTCAGGCTTAGTATTATATCTCTAAGACCCTAGAAATGCTAGGTACTGGAGCAAAATTTTGAACCCCAGTTCATCTCAACCCAAAGCCCATGCCCTTTGCCAAATGTGTCTCTGTCCTATCCATCTAAACATTGATCTAAACTCTTAGCAATTGACACTATCACTGGTGCCTGCCTTCTAGAAGTGCCTCCTCCATTATGGGCCTCCAAGAAACTGACCTGGACAGAGTCTCCTCTCACCCTGATCTCTTTCACAGATGCTCCTTGTTCTGCCCACAAACCCTGATGTTCCCCAAACTCCCACCTTAATTTCCACATTTTAATATGTTCCATTCTGAAGAAACCTGTATGCAGGTCAGGAAGCAACAGTTAGAACTGGACATGGAACAGCAGACTGGTTCCAAATAGGAAAAGGAGTACGTCAAGGCTGTATATTGTCACCCTGCTTATTTAACTTCTATTCAGAGTACGTCATGAGAAACGCTGGGCTGGAGGAAGCACAAGCTGGAGTTAAGATTGCTGGGAGAAATATCAATAACCTCAGATATGCAGATGACACCATCCTTATGGCAGAAAGTGAAGAAGACCTAAAGAGCCTCTTGATGAAAGTGAAAGAGGAGAGTGAAAAAGTTAGCTGAAAGTTCAACATTCAGAAAACTAAGATCATGGCATCTGGCCCCATCACTTCATGGCAAATAGAGGGGTAAACAGTAGAACCAGTGGCTGACTTTATTTTTCTGTGCTCCAAAATCACTGCAGATGGTGACTGCAGCCATGAAATTAAAAGATGCTCACTCCTTGAAAGGAAAGTTATGACTAACCTAGATAGCATATTCAAAAGCAGAGACATTACTTTGTCAACAAAGATCCATCTAGTCAAGGCTATGGTTTTTCCAGTGGTCATGTATGGATGTGAGAGTTGGACTGTGAAGAAAGCTTGCTGAAGAATTGATGCTTTTGAACTGTGGTGTTGGAGAAGACTCTTGAGAGTTCCTTGGACTGCAAGGAGTTCCAACTAGTCCATCCTAAAGATCAGTCCTGAGTGTTCACTGGAAGGACTGATGTTGAAGCTGAAACTCCAGTACTTTGGCCACCTGATACGAAGAGCTGACTCATTTGAAAAGACCCTGATGCTGGGAAAGATTAAGGGCAGGAAGAGAGGGGGACAACAGAGGATGAGATGGTTGGATGGCATGACCGACTCAATGGACATGAGTTTGGGTGAACTCCAGGAGTTCGTGATAGACAGCGAAGCCTGGTGTGCTGCAGTTCATGGGGTCGCAAAGAGTCAAACACAACTGAGCAAATGAACTGAACTGATTCTGAACTCATTGCTTATATCCCACCTCTGTTCCTGGCAACACCATCCACCCAGAAGTCAGAGTTGGTCCCACAAGGCCTCGTCACTTCATCTCACAGCCCCTCGGTGAATGTGGCGGATTCTGCCTCCTGATAGCCCTGAGGCTGTCCCACCTAATGTCCCCGCCACCTACAGAAGAGAGCCCCAAGCCTCCTCCAGGCGCTCCGGGTCCACCTTTCCATCCCCACCATTCACTCCCACCATCCGCACCTAGAACCCTGGAGCCCTAGCTGGTCTCCATCACTTGCCACTTCCCACACGGGAAGTGGGGCTCTCATGGCCCCAGGTCTTTTCCCTGCTAGTCCCTCCACACAAAGCACCATCATCCCTTGTCCCCCCACTTTTAACCCAAACATCCCCTGCTCCATGAAGCCATCCACAAAACCTCTCTCTTGGGTTCTGAGCCTTACAGGGCACTGATATCTCTGCCCTCAGCTTCCCAGGGCCTCACCAGGACAGCCTGGCTGGACCTTCCTGTGATCCTCCTGCTCTAACAGCCCACTCCAGGCATCAGGACCCCTCCATGTGGCCAGGGAGCGCAGAAACTCCCCCTCCCTTTCTGCCTCCAGCCTGCCCCACTTCTAGCCTTCATCCAACATTTAGGTAATTAACTGACAACTGGCAACAGATACAAAAAAGCAATTTCTCACCCCAATGGGGCCCTGTAATGTTCCATTCTATTTTTCTAAGGGCAGTGATCAGAAGCCTGTGTGCACAGAAGAGACGCTTTGACAGAGTCACCAACATCTGAAGTCAGCAAGGAGGCTTAAATAAAAGAATTAAGAGAAACAGATCTCAGTTGGAGCTCTACACAGAGGGCTATGATGCTAAAATTTGCATTTAATAAGGACCACATGACAGAATCGTTCTATCATAACTAAGAGTGCCACAGACTGATATCAGAGGTGAGTCTTCAGTTCCCTAAGGCTGTGTCCCCACCCCACAAACACACAACCCCCCAGACATACCCTATACCTCACACACAACCCCCCACACACCCCAGAATGAGTCAGTTTCAAACTTCTGCCTGACTGGCCCACAGCAGGTTGTTAGACGGCATCTCCTGCTAATCCCAGTCTACTCCTTAGCAGTGCAAATCCGAAAGTTGAAATACTTCAGATAGAAAAGTTAACCCGAAAAGAAATATAAATAGCTAATAAACATATTTTAAAATTCAACTGTAGGAGTAATGAAAGAAATACAAATTAGGACATGATATTATTTCTCATCTATCAAATTGGCAAAGCTAAAAGTAATGATCAGTGAGGAGAGGATGTCAGTCACCTCCCAGCTGAGCCGAGTGTGGGTGATGAAGGAAGCGCCCACACCCCAGGGCAGAAGAAATCTCAGTACCCCTTCAAAGGTCTTCAAGTCAACTCATCTGTCCTTAAACACTTCACTGTCAGCAGAGCCTTGACAAGCATGAGGGGGGTGTGTGTGTATGCTTGGGAAGGGTGGAGAGAGGAGTGGAGGGAATGATACCCCCAACACACATATACACATAGACACACACATTGTCTGACTGTGAACAAGGCCATGCTTCATCCCACCCTGCCACACTGATCTGTTAAGGAGGGCATGACCAATTCTGCCTTTGTAGACTTACAATTTAAAAGTGGAGTCAAACTTATACACAAATCCAGAGAAAATAGGCAAACAGAATTAGATACTGTCAGAGAAGAAAAACTGCTGGGTACTTTCAAAAAAGAGAAGATTACTTCCAACTAGGCCATCAGAGGGAACAGAATTTTGTCAGCACTATAGGGAGAAAAGTATTCTAGGGGCAAAGGAAAGATTAAGGTCACAGACAAAGACGTTTCAATACGCATTAATTTAAGCACTGAGGTCCTTCCCAGCCTTTACATTTTTATGATCTGATACTTTCCCTCCTGTTAGTTAGGTGAGTTCCAAAGACCCCAGAAAATGGATAGACACTGCTAGACACTGTCCTTATATACTGTTCAGATAAGCTTGGTTAATTCTCAAAACAGCTTTAGAATAAGTATCCTTAGATCTGCTTTACAAATAAGGAATGAGAGGCTCAAAGAAGAAGACTTGAATTACCCAAGATCAAGAGCTTGCTGGTGCTGGGAGGTCAGACATGAACTGATGTCCACCTGACTTTGAAACTTCCATCCATTCTTTCTTCTATACCATACAGCCTCACTTCAAGACCACTTTCCTTTTTTAAAAGAAAAGCCCCCAAATTGATCTATAAATTCAATGCCATCTTGATCATATCCCAGTAGACTTTTTTGGCCAAAGGGACAAACTGATCCTAAAATTCATATAGTAATTCAAGGGACCCAGAAAAGCCAAAATAATGCTTAAAAAAAAACAAAGTTGAAGAGCTCACACTTCACAACTTCAAAATTTCCTACAAAGCCACAGTCATCAAAACTGTGTGACATAAAGTGCTAACATAAGAATACACATATAGATCAGTAAAGCAGAATTAAAATCCAGAAGTAATCCCACTTCTAGGCATATACCCTGAGGAAACCAGGGTTGAAAAAGAAACATGTATCCCATTGTTCATTGCAGCACTATTTACAATAGCTAGAACATGGACGCAACCTAGATGCCAATCAACAGATGAATGGATAAAGAAGTTGTGGTACATATACACAATGGACTACTACTCAGCCATAAAAAGGAAAGCACTTGAGTCAGTTCTGATGAGGTGGATGAACCTAGAACCTATTACACAGAGTGAAGTGAGTCAGAAAGAGAAAGATAAATATCGTATTCCAATGTACATATATGGAATCTAGAAAAATGGTACTGAAGAATTTATTTACAGGGCAGCAGTGAAGAAACAGACATAGAGAATAGGCTTATGGACATGGGGAGAGGGGAGGAGAGGGTGAGATGTATGGAAAAAATAACATGGAAACTTACATTACCATACCTAAAATAGATAGCCAATGGGAATTCGCTATATGGCTCAGGAAACTCAAACAGGGGCTCTGCATTAACCTAGAGGGGTGGGATGGGGAGGGAGATGGGAGGGAGGTTCAAAAGGGAGGAGATATATGGATACCTATGGCTGATTCATGTTGAGGTTTGACAGAAAACAACAAAATTCTATAAAGCAATTATCCTTAAATAAAAATTTTTTTTAAAAATCCACACCTTTAAAAGGAAGTTGATTCTTGACAAAGGTGCCAAGACAATTCAAAGGGAGAAAAAAGACAGACTTTTAGATGCTGTGCTGTGCTTGGTCACTCAGTCGTGTCTGACTCTGGGACCCCATGGGCTGTAGTCTGCCAGGCTCCTCGGTCCGGGGAATTCTCCAGGCAAGAATACTAGAGTGAGTTATCATACCCTCCTCCAGGGGATCTTTCCAACCTAGGGATCGAATCCAGGTCTCCCGCATTGCAGGTGGACTCTTCGCCTTCTGAGCCACCAGGGAAGCCCATACTCATGCAAAAGAATGAAGTTGGAAACTTACCCTCAGTTCAGTTCAGTCGCTCACTCGTGTCCGACTATTTGCAACCCCATGAATCGCAGCACGCCAGGCCTCCCTGTCCATCACTAACTCCCAGAGTTCACTCAGACTCACGTCCATCGAGTAGGTGATGCCATCCAGCCATCTCATCCTCTGTCGTCCCCTTCTCCTCCTGCCCCCAATCCCTCCCAGCATCAGAGTCTTTTCCAATGGGTCAACTCTTTGCATGAGGTGGCCAAAGTACTGGAGCTTCAGCTTTAGCATCAGTCCTTCCAAACAAATCCCAGGGCTGATCTCCTCCAGAATGGACTGGTTGGATCTTCTTGCAGTCCAAGGGACTCTCAAGAGTCTTCTCCAACACCACAGTTCAAAAGCATCAATTCTTCAGCGCTCAGCTTTCTTCACAGTCCAACTCTCACATCCATACACGACCACAGGAAAAACCATAGCCTTGACTAGACGGACCTTTGTTGGCAAAGTAATGTCTCTGCTTTTGAATATGCTATCTAGGTTGGTCATAACTTTCCTTCCAAGGAGTAAGCGTCTTTTAATTTCATGGCTGCAATCACCATCTGCAGTGATTTTAGAGCCCCCCAAAATAGTCTGACACTGTTTCCACTGTTTCCCCATCTATTTCCCATGAAGTGATGGGACCGGATGCCATGATCTTCATTTTCTGAATGTTGAGCTTTAAGCCAACTTTTTCACTCTCCTCTTTCAGTTTCATCAAGAGGCTTTTTAGTTCCTCTTCACTTTCTGCCATAAGGGTGGTGTCATCTGCATATCTGAGGTTATTGATTTTCTCCCGGCAATCTTGATTCCAGCTTGTGTTTCTTCCAGCCCAGCGTTTCTCATGATGTACTCTGCATAGAAGTTAAATAAGCAGGGTGACAATATACAGCCTCCTTTTCCTATTTGGAACAAGTCTGTTGTTCCATGTCCAGTTCTAACTGTTGCTTCCTGACCTGCATACAAATTTCTCAAGAGCCAGGTCAGGTGGTCTGGTATTCCCATCTCTTTCAGAATGTTAATCGTTAGGGAAATGCAAATTAGGGAATCACAGATACAAAATGGATACCACTCAATACCCATTTGGATGGCTAGATTAAAAAAGATATATAACAACAAGTGTTGAAAAGATGATGAAAAATTGGAATCCTCATACATAGCTGGTGGGAATGTAAAGTGGTAGGGCTGCTATGGAAAACAGTCTGGCAGTTCCTCAAAAATTTAAATAGAGAATTATCATGAAAAGTGAAAGTTAGTCACATGGTCATGTCCAGCTCTTTATGATCCCATGGACTGTAGCCTGCCTGGCTCCTCTGTCCATGGACTTCTCCAGGATACAATCTAGCAATTCCACATACACGTAAATATACCCAAGACAACTGAAAACAGATATTCACAGAGAAACTTACACATTAATGTTCATAGAAGCATTAATCATAACAGCCAGCATTTAGAAACAACCTAAATGTCCATCAACCAATGAAGGACAGAAAAAATGTGGTATATCCACAGTGGACTATTATTCAGTCATAAAAAGGAGTGATACATCAATACATGCTACATGATGAACCTTGAAAACATGATTTCAAGAAAGAATTGTCAGCCACATAGAAGCACCTACCTATCATATGCTTCCATTTTTATGAAATGTCCAGAATAGACAAGCTTAGAGATGCAAAGTAGGAGTGGGGAGGAGGGGTGGGTGCAGAAAACAGGGACTGTTTCTCAGTGGGTACAGGGCATCTTTCAGGGATAATGCAATATTCTAAAATGGATTGTGATGACTGTACAACTCTGTGAATATACTAAAAACACTGATTTATATGCTTTAAATGGATGAATTATATGGTCTATGAGTTATATCTCAATAAAGCTGTTTAAAAATAGGCCCCAAAATTCTAATGTAAAATAGCACATGCTCACTGACAGTTGGAATATAGGGAAAAACGTAACAAAGGGCAGAGAAGTCACTCACGATCACCAGAGCTAAGTGTTGCTCACGTTTTGGTTTCTTTCCTTCCAAAATTTATTTTCAATGGTTATGTTAATAGTTGAAATTACAGGCGGACACTGTTTCACCTGAATTCACTTCTTGCCTCAGAATAAACCCTAGGTGCTCTGGTCCCTAGACACATAGTCCAACCTTTGTCACCACCCTGCCCCACTAGTTCCTGAGGACCGTGTTATAATCTAGATGGTGTCCTCTGATTGGAAGGCCCTTCCCCTGATCACCTAGCTGGAAACTCCCCACTTTTCCCTCACTGCCTGCCCTAAAGTCTCCTCAGCAAAAGTTTTCCTGGAGTCTTCAGCATTTGCTTCTATTGGTACTTCTCTCACTGATATTCTTTATTCCTACCACTGGCTTCTGACCCTAACCTGGGCTCCTCAAGCACAAATTCAGGATTTATTCCCATTAGGAGAGCTGAAGGGAAGGAGAGGCTGAATCTCCTCTCAAGAGCCCCTCCTTCTTCCTGGCTGACGTCCCTCCAGGCACACGAGGGGCTGGCCCAGCAGCCTTAGCCCAAGATACCCCTCCTCACCCTCTAGCTCTTCCTGGATTTTCTGCCCCTGCCCCACCTAGACACTGAACCAGTAGCTGACAGGCTGGCCTCCCTTCTCCCTCTCTCTAAGGCTGATGCCCGGTGAGCCCTGGTTTGAGAGGCCTAGGAAGAACCCAGACCACAGGCTTGGTGACCCCATCAACCCCTCAAGTTCCAGGAAAGGGGCCAGATCAGTCAGACTGAGTCCCTTAGGCACCTTCTTGACCACAGAACCCTGGGTCCAGTGTATTACAGCTAGCAACAAGAAGTCTCCTCTTCTCTCAACAGAGATGGAACGTACTCTCAGATCTCAGGACTCAGGAAATAGAGCCCATCTCCTTGTTATCAGTGTAAAAACTCAGCTGAGCTATTTGTGATCTAAATCAAAATAGAACTGTGTCTGGCAAACTCATTTTTCTCAGGCCCGGCAGCTCCCCAAGATACATTGTCTACTGATGGGAGGGTGAGGGGGGACAGACAATGGCAACTGCCAGGAGCCATTGATCACTTGTTTTATGTGCAGAATGAATCCTTAATCACTGTCGCTTCAGAAAGAAAGGGGAAATTGAGATGGATTCTCAAGTGCCAAAGGCAGGGAGCTTGGTAATTGTAGCTCTTTCATTAAAACTTTGGAGCGCAGTAAGTTAGCCAGTGGCTGTGCATCTCTGTCCATGGACCTCAACTTGGCTCATTGCTAAGGAACAACTAGGAGGAGTCCTGAGAGTCACAGGTAACTCTTCTCCTGTGAGCCAAGGGGTTCAGAATCTCATAGGTCACTGAGACTGGACATCTCAGGCTGGCAATTGAAGATCTACCTAATTACTGGACCCAACTGACCCATCCAATCCTATCCCTTACTGCTCTCTGAGCCTGGTTTCCTAATTTGTGTGTGCTAAGTCACTTTAGTCATTGTCTGACTCTGTGTGACCCTATGGACTGCAGCCTGCCAGCCTCCTCTGTCCATGGAAATCTCCGGGCAAGAATACTGGAGTGTGTTGCCACGCCCTCCTCCAGCAGACCTTCCTGACCCAAGGACTGCTCCTGTGACTGTGACGTCTCCTGCACTGGCAGGCAGGTTCTTTACCGCTAGCGCCACCTGGAAAGCCCAGATTTGTAGATGAGAGCAAAGCCATGCAGCGCCTCATTCACCTATGCTATATTCTATTCTTCCGCCCCATTTCTTGCAGTAGCTTTTTCTACTGGTGGGGACACATTTATGTATTCATTCATTCTGCACATATGATCAACAGCTTATTATGGGCTCAAGAGTTACCAAGAAGAGTCTCAATAAGAGGCAACATTGCCCTTTGGTTCTGGGGAGCAGAAAAATATCACACTTTTTATGTATGAAGCCCAAGCTTACATGCAGTACGTACACAGATATGCAGGTTCTTTTTACTTTCCAAGAAAAAGGTCAGAATGATTTTTAAAAAGATGTCTGAAAAGGTTCCTTGAAGTGAAGAAGTTGCTCAGTCGTGTCCGACTCTTTGCGACCCTTGGACTGTAGCCTACCAGGCTCCTCAGTCCATGGGATTTTCCAGGCAAGAGTACTGGAGTGGGTTTCCATTTCCTTCTTCAGGGGATCTTCCCAACCCAGGGATCAAACCCGGGTCTCCCACATTGTAGGCAGACGCTTTACCCTCTGAGCCACCGGTTCCTTAGAGGAGAAATAATGAAAAGAAAGTCACTTGTCCACACTGGCTTACAGTGACTTTCTCCCCTTCTCATCTACCTCACACGTCAGAAGTAATAAATGTGTCTGCCTCCAAGAACCTTTCCCCAATTGATCTCCCATTCCCCTTTGGCCCTCCTCTTTGCTCCCCTCATGATCGTCATGCCGCTAGTTCACAGCATTAACCTCTGTGCACCCAACTATGACTCGGACCCATGGCTCCATCTCCCACACTGGTCTAGAGGATGCATTCAGTTCAGTTCAGTCGCTCAGTCACATCTGACTCTTTGCGACCCCATGAACTACAGCACGCCAGTCCTCCCTGTCCATCACCAAATCCTGGAGTTTACCCAAACTCATGTCCATTGAGTCGGTGATGTTATCCAACCATCTCATCCTCTGTCGTCCCCTTCTCCTCCTGCCCTCAATCTTTCCCAGAATCAGGGTCAGTTTTAAACCTTTAGGGCCTAGAAGCATAGCCTACATAGTAGCTGATCAATAAATACTGAACAAATGAATCAATGAGTGAGTGACAATTCATCTCTCTCTTTGCTGTTCTGAAGGTACAGAAAAAGGGAACCAACATTTACTAAGACCCTCCATGATAATCCATGGCACAGCCTACCTCATGCCCATATTTACCATAACCTTGGAGATTCTAAGGCAGAAATTATTACCTCTGTGGAAATGAAGATTAAACAGTATTCCATGCAGCAGTGAACAGAAGCTCACCAGAACCTACTAAATTTTCAAAAAATGTTCAAGCCAGTTTTTAAACCATTGACAGCTTGAAATCAGCCATGATGAAGTATTACACCATGGAAATTGGCAAACATTATAAATCAAGGCTATTTCTTTCCCCTTTGAGACCTATAGGTTCCATGCCTGGCCAGAGGTCTCCAGGAAAGAGTAGAGTTTTTCCATTGTAACATATGGCCTGCCTCTCAGTTGAGAGTGGGTGGTCAAAGGGAAATATCCATCTTTGCATCATAGGACTTCATCCAGGATCTCACCTGATACCTCTTGCCTTTCATTGAAATCCCTTTCCTTGCCTTTTAGTTAATTATTGTAAGAGAATGAACAAGGACCCTTGAAAATTGCCCTTTTGAAAACATGGGGTCACCACCACTTTCTAGGAGACAAAGGTCAGATGGGAGAGTTTTGGAACTCTTTTCCATAATTGATGCCCCAAAGCCAAAGTCCAACAGGCCTGGCAGTTACTCTCACGGAGAGCACTGCAGAAGCTTCACCTAGGGACTGCAATCATATTTTTTTCCCACCTCTCTTGAGAGTGTAGGTCCTTTAGGGCAGGGACCTCTGTATTCATCTCTAGAAACAGCTGTTACAAAGTTGGCACTCAGTGCCTGTGTATGTTGAACAGCACCCACCTGACCGCGACGTAGCTCATCGGGGGACTGTCCCATACTTAATCCAGGTAGTCCAAGCAATGCTGCAGTGGAATTTAACCTACTGAGTCCACCTTGAAGCTCAAACAACTCTCTTAATTCCTCGACCCTTTTGCATTTCCCATAAGACTCAAATGAAATTTTAAATGCCTTGAGAATGCTCTAGCTGTGTGTTCTAAATGCTAAATGTCTTATTAGACAAAGGAATTTGGGTCTGACTCCACTAGAATGCAGATCTGCTCGGAGTAGCATCAGCAATACCTGGTGTTTCACCACGTCACAGTATCATTAGCAACCAGACGGAGTTATTCAGCACATACCTTTTAATGTCAAGTCTCCGTTTTCTGACTGCTTGACAAGCCAGGGAGGATAAATAAAACAGGCTCCTAGGGCACCTGTTTTTTTCTCACATTAGGTTCCGTGATGGGATCCCTGATTTAAGACCAGGATCCGATTGAGAAGCTGTGCTGATGGCACAATAAATAATAGGGAAACGTCAGGCCTGAATTGGTGTTCTGTGTTAGTCCAGGACCACGCACTGTGTCATTATTTATATCAAGCAAACTCTTACTTTGGTCTCTAGAAAAGGGCATCATAGGGAGAATTAATATTGAAAATGAAAAGAAAAAGGCATTCATGAGAGGAGGAGTGTTTGTCCTTGTTGGGGAATAAGAGTCAACAGGTAAAAATACTTTCTATGAACGTGTTCAAAATATTCATAAGGGACAGAGAAGGTTCTGCCTTTCCCAGCTGCTTTTGTCACGATCTCTACCTACAGCTCTTGGAACTGACATCAGTAAAAAAAAATTAAAAGGATTCCTTATCAACAGTGATCAAACAGTCTAGAGGTTGTTTTTTTTTTGTTTTTTTTTTTTTTGCACAATATTCCAAACTGCTTTCAGTCTTTGAAACAAAGATTATTCATTAAATTATACCAAAATACAGTTTAATTCTGTCCTTTCATAAGACATTTCACAGAATTATATTCACAAATTAGAAAAAAATTCATGATAAGCTAGTTTTTAAAGAACTATATGGCCTCCATATTTTTATTCATCCTTTGGCTGGCTTCCTCTCCTTTTAAAAGTTGCATAACAACCTGTGGGGTACACTGAGAGTCACAGATGCAGGTACTGGGGTGCAGAGGGATCGAGTTAATTACAGGAAGTCTCACAGCCAGCAGGTGCTGAAGCTTCCATTCCTCAGTGACTGTCTCCAAGCAAGGGGCTCCCTCATCCTCACTTCCTCCTGCATCCCAGCCCCTGAGACCTCTCAGTCCCACTTGAAGGAACGCTAGAGGGGCCCTAGAGTTGCCCCTTGCCTCTTTCTCCTGCAGGGATCCTGCCACTTCCCAGAAAGCCTGGGGCCCATGTCTGTTACCCTAGTTCTTCCTCACAACTTTCTACAGTAAGTGGAATCAGAGGCCCCTGATTTGTATATAGCAAACGAAGCTCACAGGTGTGTGGAGTCACTTCCCAAAGTGAAAGTCACTCAGTTATGTCTGACTCTTCATGACCCCATGGACTATACAGTCCGTGGAATTTTCTAGGCCAGAATACTGGGGTGGGTAGCCTTTCCCTTCTCCAGGGGATCTTTCCAACCCAGGGATCAAACCCAGGTCTCCCGCATTGCAGGCAGATTCCTTACCAACTGAGCCACAGGAGGCCACATGCAAATGGCAGAGTCAGGACTCAAACCTACCTTGGGGATTCCAAGTTCCCTCCATTTTTGCGCAGTAGTAAAAAGTCCCTGTGCGGGCAGTTTGTGGGGTGGAACAACTGCTTCTCCACACCTGTATGGTTAGAGCAGACTGCTGGCTCTGGAGTTAAAAGCCCAGGGGCAAATACTGGCTCAAGACCAGGGCAAGTTGCTCAGCCTTTCTGGGTCTGAGTCCCTCATTCCTCAAGAAAGACAGAAACATCACCTGCCCGGGCTGTTGCAAAGCCCTTGGGTGACACCCCTGACACCCCAGGAAGGCTGTGCACAGGCACAGGGGATGGGGTGCTCACACATCCCTGTCAGATGCCAGCCTCCTACTGGGACCTGGGGTGTGTTTAAAGCAGCAACCGGACGGGAAGCCTCAGCCTGTTAGAGGGAAGAGTGGGCACACACCGGCCTCTCTCACGTGCACGGAGTTTCTTCTGAGGGACCTCGTCCAGCTCTGACAACGGGCCTCTCCTCACAGAAATATCCCATTCAGGGGCCGTCTCTCTAACCAAGGAGAGAAAACGAGGGAGCCAGCGCCAGGCTGACACGGGACACAGGGGCTGGAGATGTAGCCAGCCAGAGCTTGGGGCCTAATTATCCAGCAGTCAAAGCCCTGGTGACATCTGAGATCCCTGCTGCTGCTATTCACCTCAGTTGTGTCTGACTCCGTGCAACCCCATAGATGGCAGCCCACCAGTCTCCCCCGTCCCTGGGATTCTCCAGGCAAGAACACTGGAGTGGGTTCCCATTTCCTTCTCCAATGCATGAAAGTGAAAAGTGAAAGCCAAGTTGCTCAGTCGTGTCTGACCCTCAGCAACCCCATGGACTGCAGCCTTCCAGGCTCCTCCATCCATGGGATTTTCCAGACAAGAGTACTGGATTGGGGTGCCATTGTCTTCTCTATCAACCCTGAAATACCCACCGCTGCCTTCCAAGCCTGAGTTATCTCTCCAGGCACCCAAATTAAGCAAGGCACAAACGAGGTGGCTACGGTGGACTCCAAGGGCCATTTCTTAGCGAGCACCCTGTAACTCCCAAGCTCCTAGAGAAGCTGTGGGTTTAGGTCTGCAACAGAGAGGTGCCATCAAGCAGGAAAGACCCAGAGACATAGAACAGGAGCCCAGAGCACATCCACTTAAACTCTCTAAATTAACAGGTAATAAAACTAGGGCTGGGAAAGGGAAGTAAAAATAAAGCGCAGCTTAAACAGTGGTGCAGCTAAAGCCAGAGCCCCCAGCCCAGCTTTTCCAGCAGGGCTCTTCCCTCCTCCATGTTGCCTCTTTGGTACTTAGATTCTGCCCTTGGCAGAAGCCTGTTCACCCACTTGGAAGACATTGCTGGATTTGCCATCACAGAGATGCACTTACGGCTCACTTATACCCTACCATCCTCTGCTCAATGTGTCCAATGACTCTCTCATGAGCTACTCAGTAAAGAGCAAAATGCCTAGGCCAGCATTCAGTGGTCTCCTTTGGTGCAGCTTGATACAGTACTTCTAGCCTTGTTTATTCTTCCTCTTCATTCATCTATTCCACAAATATTTATTGAGCAGTAAATCGAAGCAGGCACCAAATGATAAAGCATTCAAGAACAAAACTCTTTCTGCCCTTGTAAAGCTCCTGTGTGTGTGTGCTAAGTCACTTTTGTCGTGCCTGACTCTATGTGACCCTATTGACTGTAGCCTGTCAGGCTCCTCTGTCCATGGGATTTCCCGAGCAACAATCCTGAAGCTGGTTGCCATGCCCTCATCCAGGGGATCACCCTGACTCAGGGACTGAACCCACATATCTTATGTTTCCTGCATTGGCAGGCGGGTTCTTTACCATCTGGAAAGAACTAGTGCCATTACTAGTGCCAGCTGGGAAGCCCCTTCAAAGTTCATAATTTAGTATAACAGCCACATAAACAAAAAAGTACCATTATAATGTATTAAGACTCAGAGACAGATACTTGCAGACCCATGAACCCAGAGAAGGAATTCAGTCTGAAGAAGGAGGTTATATCTAGGAGAATCTTCCAGGAATAAAGATGCCTAAGTTGAATTTCAAAGTGGGCAATGACCAGTTATCAAGGAAGGACCCAAGAGGCACCACGAGAGGGCATTGCCAAAGCAAAAGAAAGCCATGGGGAAGGTAAAGCTCACGTCACATTCTTTTTCACCTCTGTGCTTTTGTGACTCAGAATCTAAGAAATTCGCTTCTTCATAAATGGTCACCAGGTAAATGGATGAGGCATGTGAAGAGTTTCAGGAAGGTCGAAGCTGTTGTGACACCAGAGAGTGAGACAGGTGGATATGACTACAGGCGAGGCAAGCAGCAGGGCCGCAGGTGAGGCTATGGAGGGCCAGATGTATATTCAGAAAGGCTTACACTTGATCGTTCAGGTCAAGAATTTTTTTAAATTTTTTGAAATACAGTTGTTCTACAATATTGTGTTAATTTCTGCTGTACAGCAAAGTGATATGTACATTCTTCTTCATATTCTTTTCCATTACCACTGGCTCCCTGTAATATACAGTGGGACCTTGCTGTTTATGCATCCTGTGTATAATGGTTTGCATCCACTCATCCCAAAGGTCAAGGATTCTTGAAGCCTGGCCTTCAGGGTCAGGGTCCTTTCCCTTGAAGCTGTTACAAAGTTTTATGCATGAATTCAGCTTTTATCAGATTTCAAAAGGGATTCATGACTAAAGCAAGCGAAGGATAATTGGGACAAGGGTTGAAACATGTTGGAAGGTTGTAAACCAGAAAGGGCCAGGGTGAGATTTATTATTTACGTGGATCTTGCTGATTTATGAAAATGAGGTCTATGTCTTTTTCACTGTTGTATTCCTAGTACCTATCGCCATTCTTGGCACACGTTAAGTGGTCAATAGGGAAAGAACGACAACATTGTGGACAATGAGCTTGCGGACAAGGACCAGAGGCATGAGATCTGTTGGGAGGCTGCTGGCTGCTGAGAGGGGCAAGCGAGAGAGGATGGTTGTTGGTATAGAGTAAAATGACATATTTGAAAATAAGATTTGGAAATAAAATGAACAGGACCCGATAGTTTAATGAATATGGTCGGGGGGGGGTGGGGGGTGGTAGGCGGTAAAGAAGTCAAGGATGACTCCCGCTTGTCCAGCTTGAAAGCGTAACTAAATGGTGCTGCCATTAACAGAAATCAAGGAAACAGGAAGCGGTGTGTTAGGAGTGGCTGGCATTTGGTTCTGTTGGGATGTGGCCTGCAGGGGGTGCCTGGGTGTCATCCGAAGGGAGATACGAAGTAGGCAGTGTCCATGAGGCTGGTTTGGTAGTGAGATTTGAGCTGGGGGCAGAGAAGTGGAGATCAGGAATATAAAACCACTGAACCTCTGAGAGTGAGTGAGTTCACACAGGGACACTGTGCACGGAATAGGGAGCAGTCCAAGGACAGAACCAGCACTGGGGAAGTGCAGAGAGGATCACAGACCTGTAAAAGACAGAACTTCCACAGGGGATACAACGGAAGCAAGGGCAAGAAGCACTTGATGAAGGAGGAAGCGTCCAACTCAGGCTGATGAGACTGAGGGTTCAGTAGGCTAAGGATAAGAGCTAGTCACTGATCTGCCAGTAAAGAGATTATCAATGGCTTTAAGGATAAGGATTTCAATGGAGCAGGAGAAGAGAAAGTCAAATAGTGTGTGGTTTGATGGACAATGAAGAAATGGCTATCATTCAAAGAGCACCTCCTTTCACAGAGTTTACATGGCCAGAGGTGGAAGGAATTAGATTATATCAAGAGTGGACCTCAGGGTAAAGGATAAATCTTTTTCAGATGAAAAGAACTTGACTTCTTGCTGTATTTCTCTCACGACATTGTAAATTCTTTGAAAGCGAGGACAGCCGTGCTTTTTATAATCCTCCTTCCTGTGATACCTAGTAACAGAGAAGATATGAGTGCTCACTCACTCCTTCTTTATTTATCAAGCATCTACTATATGCCAGGCACTGTTCCAGGCACTCAGGCTAAGTCAGAAACCAACAAGACAGACTGTCCCTCAGGGCACTTAATTCTAGGAAAATGGTAGAATTTCCATTTTACCATGAGAGTAGGAAGCAGTGGCCTCATTGAGAAAGCATATTTAAGCAAAGACCTGATGGGAACAAAGGAATCTGTTTGCCTGGTTGGAATGTTGGAGAAGAACATTTCAGAGAAATGTAGGATGACCAATGGCCTCATTTGCCCAGGACTGAGGGGTTTTCCAGGATGTAAGTCTGTCAGAATGAAAAGCCTAAGAAAGAGACCAGCTAAAGGGCCAAGGCAGGAGTGTGGGCAATGTGTCCAAGGAGGCCAGGGTGGCTGGAGGAGTGGGGAGGGGGTTGGCAGCGG
The DNA here is from genome assembly GCF_014754425.2 of Oryx dammah. Lineage (NCBI taxonomy): Eukaryota > Metazoa > Chordata > Mammalia > Artiodactyla > Bovidae > Oryx > Oryx dammah. The sequence continues at coordinate 54,366,494 of NW_024070210.1, forward strand.
GGGGAAGAGGCAGCACAGATGCTGCACGGGCCCTGGAGCCATTCATGGCCCCGAGCAACAAAGCCCCTGTGTGTCAGGTCTGTATACAGAGCCCAGAGAATACATCCATTAACAAAAACGGGGGGGGGGGGATACAAGCGGCACACAGGACGAAGGGCTGTGATGAACCGCAGGCAAACACACTCACCTTTCTCAGCAACTTCCAGCCATGTTTTCCCCTCCCTGGGCAGCAGCCCCATCCCATCCCCGTGGGCTCCATGTTCCACCCTCTTAGTGAGTCTGCCATCCACCAGCTCCTTGCTGGAAACGTGCTGAGCAGGAGGGCCAGCCTGACCCAGAGACAGAGTGGGATGTCACCTATCACACACAGCACCCTCCGTACCCCACTCTGACAGCCTCCACTCTGCCCAGCTGTGTGTCTCTCCCTTGGGGAGAGACACGGTTCTTTTTCTTAAGATTTTTTGGTGTGGACCATTTTTAAAGTCTTTGTTGAATTTGTTACGGTAATGCTTCTGTTTTGCATTTTGGTTTTCTGGCCACGAAGCATGTGGGGTCTTAGCTCCCCACCAGGGATAGAATATGCACCTCCTGCATTGGAAGGTGAAGTCTTAACTACTGGACCACCAGGGAAGTCCCAAGACAATGGTTCTTACAAGGGTGACCCATTCAGATGGCAGTGAAGGGGATTTCTTCTGAACTTTCCAAGATTTCAAATAAGACACAGAAATGAGGCCCACAAATTCTCTTTTGTCTTATAAAGATGCTCGCATGTGTGGAACCAATTCCTACAAAGTTTGCTTCTTTCAGAAACATCTCATAGAGCACGGAGCTGATGAGGAGAAGGAGAGGGTGATCCCTAGTGTCAGCAGATTAGGAAATCAGGAGTTAAAACTTCAGCTAAAATGGAAGTGTGTGATCTGAGAAAAGCAAACGCATTAGGCTATCATCATTTATTAACATTGGATTGTAGATTGGCCGGTGAGATGAGCTGTTAGTACCAGAAAGGGAGAGGAAAGATGACTGGAGAGCGGGAAGAACCCAGACAATTCCAGACAGGAAACCAGGAGGAGATGTGGACCCAGAGTTCAGAGAAATATTCCTAAAATAGGGACTTCCTTGGTGGTCCAATGGCTAAGACTCCACACTCCCAGTGCAGGGGGCCCAGGTTCAAGCCCTGGCCAGGGACCTAGTTCCCACATGCTGTAACTAAAAGATCCCATGTGCCATGACTAAGACCCAGCTCAGCCAAATAAGTAAGATTTTTTTTTGAGTCCTAAAAAAAATAACCATTTAATAGTTTGACATTCTCTACTTTATTTGCCCCTCTCAGTCCAGGATGGCAAGAATTATATTTTCCTCCAAGGAGTAGCACAACACGGCAGACCCAGAAAGTGCTAGTCACTCAGTTGTGTTCAACTCTTTGTGACCTCATGGACTGAAGCCAACCAAGTTCCTCTGTTCATGGGGATTCTCCAGGAAAGAATACTGGAGTGGGTAGCCATTCCCTTCTCCCTGGGATCATCCCAACCCAGGCATCGAACCCAGGTGTCCTACATTACAGGCAAATTCTTTACTGTCTGAGCCACCAGAGACGCCCCAGACTGGATGTCAAAGCCCAGCTCTGCCACTCAGCTGAGCTGTGTTATTGGGTAACTTGCTTAACTACTCTAGGTCTCCTACTCCTCATCCTAAAGAGAACAATAATTACAGTACCAATCTTATAAGCCTGCTGTGAAACTCAGATGTGCTAAGTCATGAGACACTCTAAGAACATGCTTGACGCATGGTAAACACTCAGTAAATGTTACTTACTTTTAGCTGTTATTTATAAATGAGGATACAAAGCATCAGAAGGTAGAGATATTTCGCCAAGGCCACAGCAGCAAACTAGCAAAACCTAGATAAGGAGGCTTCGCCTTTCCCTGGAAAACCTCTGGAAACCTGGTTATGAGATGCATATTCCCAGGCCCCTCCCTGGACCTTCTGTGTGGGTGAGGCCGATGAGTATGTGGAGCAGGTAGCCTGTGCCACAGGAGGGCAAGAATCTGCATTCACCGAGGACAGGTAGAGCCCAGGTGATTCTGTTAGAGAGGATTGACAGAGAAAAGTCTGGGGAACCCTGGCTGGGACTCGAAAACTCCTCCAGGTCCTGTGTCGCTGGACTGTGGGGCCGAGGCGACCTCCCCACCCCTTCGGCTCTGCTGCTCCCGACTCACTGTGCACTTTTGTTTCTTAGTTTCTAAAGGGAAAAGTGCTATATGACCATTTTCAGAGTTGTCTCCAAGAGCTTTCAAACCAAGCCCCACTTCAGAATGGAATTTACCACCGGGTTCTGTAATGGAAATGCTGACCTAATCTTAATTATGAGAGAGAATTTCTCTCAGATGGAAATGTGGTGACCCAGAAGACTCCATTTGCAAGTCCTCCTGACCTGTAAAAGAAGATGCCGGGTGGAATATTTTGGGTAATATATTATGCATCTACTTATCCTATGATCCCCATCTGTGGGCTTTAGCAAGGCAGTATTTTGAAGAAAGGGAGGGAAAAAAATATATATGAACACCAGGCTTGAGAACACTCGCCTGGATCACAGACCAGGGTGAGCTTTCTACTCTGCAGTGTTTTGCATTTCATATGAAGTGAAATCTATTTCAGGTGCTGCTGAAAATGCAGGAAAAGTACCAGGGACTAGAGCCCTAGGAATTAAACTGGCCTCAGTTCAGAGACATGGAGTGGTCTCATACCATCTTTTCTGCATATTCATAATTCACCAATGTGAAGAGGTCTTTGTTACCAAAAAAAAGAAGAAAGAATGAAACAAAGTTCCTTGGGAAGTATCATCTCAGACAATCCCCTTCACCCCAACCCCGGAGGTTCCCATGTGTTATCAGCATTTGACTTTGTGCTATACCCCTGGCAGTCACTTCTTTGTCAAGACAGGGATGGTATGCGCTGCAAGTAGCATATATTTCTAACCAAGGCTGCTTCCCCAGAGACTGGGGCAGTATTTGCATATTTAGCTCATGGCTAGGATAACAGGGCAGAGCCCCAGGCAAGGATGGATAGCCACTGTGATTCTATTTCATAGCAGAAACCATAAACCCCTGAGGCCATGCCCTCCTGAGAGCGAGGAGTCATCAGTACCCATATGGGATGGGCCACAACAGTTCTGAAAGCCCCCAGCTACAGCATCTAAGTAGCATTAAGTCAACCCAAGATTTTTTTTAAGCACACAGTTCAGTGAATTTGGGCAAGTCTATATATTCATATAACAACATGAGAATGTTCCCATCAGCTCAGCATGTTCCCTCATGCCGTTTTTTGGTCAATCTCCCCCTCTCCACTGGCACCACCATTCTGATATCTATCCCCACGGATACATCTTGCCCGTTCTAGAACAGTGACGTCAATGGAATCATGCCGCCTGTGCTCTTGGTATCTCTGGTTCTCTCATTCAACATGATGTCTGCAGATTCACCGTGCCTTGGTATCTGTCAGCCATCAGCTCTGGACCACTTTGTAAATGTTGGGAGCTCACTAGACAATCCCACTGCCCACAGAGGCACTTGCATTCCCCGAGCAAAGCCTTGACATCCCAGGAGCTCCGAGCACCAAAGCAGCAATTCTTCTAGTTGTGGAGTTCATGGGGATGTTAGGGACCTTGGCTTTCTGTCATTAATTCCCTGCCTCTTCTCCATCCTTCCCCACGGCCGCTCCCCAGTTCTGATGCAGAGCAGGGGTTTCCCAAGCAGCCTCTTGCGATCCCCAAGTAGTTCAGGATCTTGATGCATGTGCAGTGAGCAAGGAGGGTAAGAATGTGGAGCCGCTGATGGTGAAAGGTTTTATTAACTGTGATGAGAAGCCAGTGGTGGGGACCAGGGAAGGCACTGCTTTCCCAGGCCTGCAGAGTCTGTGCTAATTTATCCTTCCTCTCAAATTGCCTCCAAACTTCGGTAATAAGCACGCTGGTAGTTCGCTGATGAAATATATTCTTCCAAAGCAATTTTAAAATAATTGTACTGTGTGCTAAACCCTTAACAAAAAAAAAAGGAAGAAAGAAAGAGAAAACCCTGCAGCCAAGTCACCCTAGACTGAGCGGCAACGACAGAATTTCGTAATTAGGAAATGCAGTGTCATTTCTGAATGTTATTGCACCTTTGAAAAACGGTATCAAACTGAGGCCTACATATGTGATACCCGATTGATTTCAGATTGCAAGTCAACTGCAGCAAACTAATGAGCTGCCTCTGCCCTGCACGGCTGAGCTCCAGCTCAGAGGGCCTGGGAGGAGAGGCAGGAAGGGGGACCAAGCCCCAGGGCTCCAAGACCTCCGAAACAAAGCTGGGGGCCACTAGGCTGGCAGGCAGGTGGGACCGCACACTGTCTCCTGTGCTAATTTTCTTGCCCAAGGGGTTGATTTTGAACTCTTCAATTGTGCTTCAATTTTGCTCACCAGGGCTGATATTGGGAATCAGAGGATCAAAGCCCTAGATGAGAATGGCCTGCAGTCCCCCCCCTCACCCCGCAACCCTGTCTTATCCAGGGCTGGCCCCAGTCCAGGGAGCCTGGGGGACCGTGTGCACAGCGCGATCTCACAGATCTCTAACCCTTCTTCATCACCACCAGGCCCATCATCCAATACTGGGTGCTCTAACATCATTAGAGTTCCATTCATAAAACGAGAGCATCTTGGACCTGGAAAGGAATAGTGTTTCATTCTTTCCAACACCCTGATCAAAGCGAGAAAGTCTCCACAGCATTTCCCAGATCAAGTCCCTCAGGTCTTTATGCTGGGTGCTACACAGACTTGTGACGTCACCAATTCATCGCACTCCAGCTCCCAGCAAAGGCCTTGTTCCTTTCACCTCAAATTTGCTTTCTGTTATTTTCACCCACATCACAGCCCTTCAAACATCCAAGGATGATTGGATGTCCATACGGCACACGTGTTGGTACCATGTCTGTAGAGCCTTCCCACTATCAGTGTCCCAACTGTGGGTCTGGGGCTCTCTCTGAAGCCTTGGCTTGGCCCTGAGCCCAGCCCCCAGTCAATGATCCCGCTAGGTGGGATCACTGAGATGTACATTCTACGCCATTTCCCAGTTTCTCTGCAGAATTACGCCCCAGGTGCCCACAGTGGGAGCTGGCTGCCTGATATCCATCACTGGCTGCCTCACCGTCACTCTCTTCCTTCCCCACTCCCTCTGGGGTTTCTGGGCTTCTCAAATATGGTACACACACCCAGTGCTTGTCTCATGGTCCATGCCCGGGGAACTCAACTAAAATGATGCTCTATTTAAGTGCTTTTCCTCAGGCTGAAGAGCCCTCAGACCTTCTCCTGTTCCACATGTGGTGCTGTTCACAGACCTGTAACTACCCTGGCCAAGCTTCTTGCTGACGATTCCACTTGGAGCTCCACAATGTGGAGCTGGGACGGAACACGATGCTCCCAGGACCTCTCTCGCATACAGCGCAAGCCCTGGGGTGTCTCATGCCCTGAGCACACACTTCTCTCCCTAGTCTTTCTAGGGACACCACACTCAGGGTTTACAATCATCTCCTTCTTGGTGTGACACTCCCAGCCTTCTGCCTTGAACTGCTAAGATGCCCAGCCTTATTTTACACTGGACTGGATGTCCATGTTCTCTGTCTTTATTCAAAGATTTGATGTAAATGCTAGCTAAGACAGGCTGCAATACTTGACCCCACAGCACAATACTAGAGATCTTAGGATGGCAGCAATTCATTAACCACATTCTGTGGGAACAGGTCATCATCCTATAACACCTGTAACTAATTTTTATCATCAAACCCACATTTTCACTATTGGATACACAGGATATCACAAGAGATTTTGCAAAGGCCCTACTGAAAGCCCGGATCATAATCTCTAAAAGACTAGACAGAGAAAGAGAAACATCATATGATATCCCTTATGTGTGGGGTCTGAAAAGAAATGATACAAATATATTTATTTACAAAACAGAAATAGACTCACAGACTTAGAGAAAAAAGTAATGATTGCCAGGGTAGGGAGTTTGGGATGGACATGTACACACTGCTATATTTAAAATGGATAGCCAAGAAGGGCCTACCGTAGAGCACAGGGAATTCTGCTCAATGTTATGTGGCAGCCTGGATGAGAGGAGAGCTTGGGCGAGAATGGATACATGTAAGTGTGTGACTGAGTCACTGCCGTGCATTGAAACCATCGCAACGTTATTAATCAGCTATACCTCAATATGGAGAAGGCAATGGCACCCCACTCCAGTCCTCTTGCCTGGAAAATCCCATGGATGGAGGAGCCTGGTAGGCTGCAGTCCATGGGGTCGCTAGAGTCGGACACGACTGAGCAACTTCCCTTTCACTTTTCACTTTCCTGCATTGGAGAAGGAAATGGCAACCCACTCCAGTGTTCTTGCCTGGAGAATCCCAGGGACGGGGGAGCCTGGTGGGCTGCCGTCTATGGGGTCGCAGAGTCGGACATGACTGAAGCGACTTAGCAGCAGCATACCTCAATACAAAATAAAAGGCTTGCAAAAATTATATAAAAGCTTGATTTTTACTCATGTCCTCCATGAGTAAAAAATCTAACAACAAACAAATAAAAGTTAGAATAAATCCCGGCAAGTTCCACCATGCCACGTGTCCTGTCTCCCCTTGTCTTCCCATGCTGCATGGTGTCACCCCCCACCAGGTATGCCAATATCAAAAGGGCTTTTTATATTTTGTTTCCCAGGTTCTGACATGGTTTCATAAATGTTCTCTAGTAGGACAATCATCATTAACATAGGGACCCTAAAAGAACTGACCACGAGGCTAGAGAACAGGGGTCAGCATATTTTTTCTGTGAAGGGCCAGAGAGTAAATATTTCAAGTTTGCAGGTTAGACCATCTCTATCACAACTACTCAACTCCATTTTTCTTGCCCCAAAGCAACCATGGACGGTATATAAACAAAGGGCATGGCTGTGTTCCAACAAAACTTTATTTATGGGCACCAAAATTTGAATTTCATATCATTTTCACATGTCGCAAAATATTTTTTTTGCCACCATTATAAAATCCATTCTTAGCTCACAGAACATACAGAAATAGCCAGGGGCCTGGATTCAGCCCATGGCCATAGTTTGCCAGCCCTGGTAGAGAGTAAGAAAAAGGAACATAAGCTCTACTGATGTCCTGGGTCCTAAATGTCCAGCTGCGGGATCTCAGGCTGACTGTGTCCGTCCCTGCCCTCTGACTGTGCTTGGCTCCCTGAAGGGATACCAAGGAGAATAAAGAAAGGCAGCCCCGTGTCCAGGGCTGGGAGGGCAGGGTGAGGAGTCCCTATGCACAACTGGGTGATCCATCTCAAACCTGTTACCCCAGGCTACCTCCTCCCTCTGCAACTTTTATTTCTAAATGCTCAGAATTTAGTTTCTGAGCAATTTGGCTTGTAATTTATTTTAGAAATTGGCTAACGATTTATATCCACTTATGTTCCCTGCATGAAAAGCTGAATGCTAGCCTGCATCCCTCTCATCCCCTCTGGGCTCTCTGTGATCTCTCTGAATTCTCGACAGGAGTTCACCAAGCACATCTCCAGAAAGTTGCAGCAGTCTGAGTCATAATGGGTCTCAGCTGAGGGGCTGGTAGACTTCAAGGTGTGCAGGTCTCTCTTCTTATCTTCAGCCTCAGATCTCTCTCATTTTTTATAACCTGCTTTGTTTATTTGACCAAATGTTGTAGACAACATCCATTCATTAAGAAATCTTCCTATCATTTTTAATGGTTGCACAGTATAGTATTGCACTGTGACAATATCCCATAATTATTCACTTAATATCCTTTTATTAAGATGTTTAGGTTCTCTGCCAGTCTTACTATTATGCACAAGGCTTTGCAACAAAATCTTTGGACATATCCATGATGACTCCCTCAGGAGAAATTCAGGACTGTGTAATATTAGTAAAATGTAATTTAAACAAAAAACACCCTGTTTCCCAGATCTTCAGTCATTCTTACATACAAGCTGAAGCTGATGGTTTTCAACTCTGACAGTGCATCGGAAATAGATGAGTAACTTTCACCATCTTATGTGGTATCAGATTTCTCGCTTTCCCTATCCAGGTTATAGAGATTCCTCCTCAACCAAGAAGAAAGTAATCCGCATTCTGTTATATTCAGTGCCCCCTCTATCCACCGCACACTAATTCTCAGTGTCCTCACCGTGTCCTTTCAGCCACATCCCCCCGTAACCTTCCTGGTTCGTCCTGCAGCCAGGCAGTGTTCTTGAATCGGCCCTTGGCTACATGTTTCTGGTGATGGTTACTTACCTGTCAATAGGGCTAAGGGACGGTGCCCCATTTTTGAGTCAAACACTAGTCTTGATGTTGCCTGGTTTTTAGATGAGAGTAACATTTAAATCTGGAGAAGGCACTGGCACCCCACTCCAGTACTCCTGCCTGGAAAGTCCCATGGATGGAAGAGCCTGGAAGCCTGCAGTTCATGGGGTCGCTGAGGGTTGGACACGACTGAGCGACTTTGCTTTCACTTTCCTGCATTGGAGAAGGAAATGGCAACCCACTCCAGTGTTCTTGCCTGGAGAATCCCAGGGACGGGGGAGCCTGGTAGGCTGCCGTCTATGGGGTCACACAGTCAGACACGACTGAAGTGACTTAGCAGCAGTAGCAACAGCAACATTTTTTTTTTACTTTATTTTACAATATTGTAGTGGTTTTGCCATACATCAACATGAATCCGCCACAAGTGTACTCGTGTTCCCAATCCTGAACCCCCCCTCCCACCTCCCTCCCCATACCATCTCTCTGGGTCATCCCAGTGCACCAGCCCCAAGCATCCTATATCCTGCATTGAACGTAGACTGGCGATTCATTTCTTATATATTATACATGTTTCAATGCCATTCTCCCAAATCATCCCACCCTCTCCCTCTCCCACAGAGTCCAAAAGTCTGTTCTATACATCTCTGTCTCTTTTGCTGTCTCGCATATAGGGTTATCGTTACCATCTTTCTAAATTCCATATATATGTGTAAGTATACTGTATTGGTGTTTTTCTTTCTGGCTTACTTCACTCTGTATAATAGGCTCCAGTTTCATCCACCTCATTAGAACTGATTCAAATGTATTCTTTTTAATGGCTGAGTAATACTCTGTTGTGTATATGTACCACAGCTTTCTTATCCATTCATTTCCTGATGGACATCTAGGTTGCTTCCATGTCCTGGCTATTATAAACAGTGCTGCGATGAACACTGGGGTACATGTGTCTCTTTCAATTCTGGTTTCCTCGGTGTGTATGCCCAGCAGTGGGATTGCTGGGTCATAAGGCAGTTCTATTTCCAGTTTTTTAAGGAATCTCCACACTGTTCTCCATAGTGGCTGTACTAGTTTGCATTCCTACCAACAGTGTAAGAGGGTTCCTTTTTCTCCACACCCTCTCCAGCATTTATTGTTTGCAGATTTTTGGATCACAGCCATTCCGACTGGTGTGAAATGGTACCTCATTGTGGTTTTGATTTGCATTTCTCTGATAATGAGTTCCAGAAAAAGATCTATTTCTCCTTTATTTACTATGCCAAAGCCTTTGACTGTGTGGATCACAATAAACTGTGAAAAATTCTGAAAGAGATGGGAATACCAGACCACCTGACCTGCCTCTTGAGAAATCTGTATGCAGGTCAGGAAGCAACAGTTAGAACTGGACATGGAACAACAGACTGGTTCCAAATCGGAAAAGGAGTATGTCAAGGCTGTATATTGTCACCCTGCTTATTTAACTTCTATGCAGTGTACATCATGAGAAACGCTGGACTGGAAGAAACACAAGCTGGAATCAAGATTGCCGGGAGAAATATCAATAACCTCAGATATGCAGATGACACCACCCTTATGGCAGAAAGTGAAGAGGAACTAAAAAGCCTCCTGATGAAAGTGAAAGAGGAGAGTGAAAAAGTTGGCTTAAAGCTCAACATTCAGAAAACGAAGTTCATGGCATCTGGTCCCATCACTTCATGGGAAATAGATGGGGAAACAGTGTCAGACTTTTTCTTCTTGGGCTCCAAAATCACTGCAGATGGTGACTGCAGCCATGAAATTAAAAGACGCTTACTCCTTGGAAGAAAAGTTATGACCAACCTAGATAGCATATTCAAAAGCAGAGACAGTACTTTGCTGACTAAGGTCCATCTAGTCAAGGCTATGATTTTTCCAGTGGTCATGTATGGATGTGAGAGTTGGACTGTGAAGAAGGCTGAGTGCAGAAGAATTGATGCGTTTGAACTGTGGTGTTGGAGAAGACTCTTGAGAATCCCTTGGACTGCAAGGAAATCCAACCAGTCCATTCTGAAGGAGATTAGCCCTGGGATTTCTTTGGAAGGAATGATGCTGAAGCTGAAACTCCAGTACTTTGGCCACCTCATGTGAAGAGTTGACTCATTGGAAAAGACTCTGATGCTGGGAGGGATTGGGGGCAGGAGGAGAAGGAGACGACAGAGGATGAGATGGCTGGATGGCATCACTGACTCTATGGATGCGAGTCTGAGTGAACTCCAGGAGTTGGTGATGGACAGGGAGGCCTGGTGTGCTGTGATTCATGGGGTCGCAAAGAGTTGGACATGACTGAGCAACTGAAATGAACTGAACTGAACTGATAATGAGTGATGTTGAGCATCTTTTCATGCGTTTGTTAGCCACCTGTATGTCTCCTTTGGAGAAATGTCTATTTAGTTCTTTGGCCCATTTTTTTGATTGAGTCATTTATTTTTCTGGAATTGAGCTGCAGGAGTTGTTTGTATATTTTTGAGATTAGTGCAGCAACATTTAAATCCAGAGAGGGCAATGGCACCCCACTCCAGTACTCCTGCCTGGAAAATTCCATGGACAGAGGAGCCTGGAAGCCTGCAGTCCATGGGGTCGCTGAGGGTTGGACATGACTGAGCAGCTTTGCTTTCACTTTTCACTTTCATGCACTGGAGAAGGAAATGGCAACCCACTTGCCTGGAGAATCCCAGGGACAGGGGAGCCTGGTGGGCTGCCATCTATGGGGTCACACAGAGTCGGACACAACTGAAGTGACTTAGCAGCAGCATTTAAATCAATACACTTTGAGGAAAGGAGATTCTCCCCCCTCCAATATTGTACATGGGCCTCATCCAATAGGTTGAAGGCTTTAAGGACACAGACTGAGGTTCCCTAAAGGAGACGGAATTCTCCCCCAGGCTCCCATATAGGAACTTTGCCTGGGTCTCCAACCTGCTGGCCCTGAAGAATTTGGACTCCAGCCTGCAAAATCAACTTTCATCTGAACTTCAAATCTGGCTTGTTCTATGGGTTTTGGACTTTCCAATCCCGCAATCACAGGAGTCAACTCCTTAAAAGAATTACGTAGATGTGTGTATATAGGTGTGCGAGCAGGTTTGCGTGCACACGTGTCTGTCCTATTTGGAGAACTCTGACTAAGACACTCCTGCTCTCCTTTTCCATGTGGCTGTACTGGCTTCTTTGCAAGCCTTCTCCTCCTCTTTCTTTCTAGGTCACTTACAACTACGTAAGCAGAATGGCCGTCGAGAGGCTCCTGCCCTTGCAACCAGGATCACTTTTTAATAGTTTAGGGAGAAGAATCACCCCTCTTCTCTCCAACACCTTTGCACCAGGTCCTGCTCACGTGTGACTAACATGCCACTCCCTTCTCAGCCTCTCTTCCCCGCTAGATGGAGCCCAAGGCTGGGGCCACAGTCCTCGAGGTTCTTGTCTTCTCCTACCCCAAATAGACTCCTTCTTGTCCCAATTACCAGTTTTTCTCTTTGCTTTCTCTCCCTTTGGAGATGAAATTGTCAGCAAGGCAAGACAAGACGTTATCTGTTTTTAGCTGCCTGAGACTCCGGCTGATGCCCAGATGGCTGAAGTCTTCCTTCACTCCTGGATCCTGCCTCCATGCCAGCTTTGTGTTAGGCCTTTAAAAAGTATGATCCATAGACTCCGAAAATAGGACCCCTGTTGCTCTCCACCAGCACCCTCCCTCCAGGTTGGGATGTGCGCTCCAGTGAAAATTTGCTAGATTCCCACTACCCTTCTTTGAGTTCCGATTCTATTACTGTTAAACACATTATATGATATTCTTTCCCAGTATTCCATTGCTGAGTCCCAGAATCAGAGGACCCCAAGTTTAGAAGGTGTTTTACAGTCATCAGACCCTGGGATTCCATCTCCTTTGTTAAAACCCCATCAAGAGGGACTTCCGGGACTTCCCTGGTAGGCCAGTGATTAAGAATTCCCCTTCCAAAGCAGGGAACAAGGGTTCAATCCCTGGGTCTGAGAAGATTTCACATGCCATGGGGCAACAAAGCCCAGGCACCACAACTACTGAGCCCACACACTACAAGTACTGAAGCCTGCGCCCCTAGAACCCATGCTCCAAAACAAGAGAAGCCACTGCAGTGAGAAGCCCACGCACAGCAATGACGCCCATTCACCGCAACTAGAGAAAGCCCGAGCACAGCAATGAAGAGTCGGTGCAGCCAAAATCAATAAATAGTAATATTTTTTAAAAGTAAAGAACAATCTTTAGAAAAAAAAAAAAGGAAGGACTTCCCTTACAGTCCAGTGGTTAAGATTCCGTGCTTCCAGGGCTACTTCCAAAGCTACTACCGTGCTTCCAATACTTCCATCCCAAGTTGGGGAACTAGTATCACACATGTCATGTGATGTGGCCAAAAATAAATATATAAAAATAAAGAGCTGTCTTCCACTGGAAGTAAGGTTCTAACATCAGCCAAGACATGTCGATCAAAGCCAATAAAAACTCAACTTTAAAAAACACCACATTGAGAGGTTTGAGCACTTCAGTGACTAGAAATTCACTGTCTGCCATCCTGTTGCGGCCCCTTCCTTTTTTTTTTTTTTTTTTCCAAAATGACTTTTTCTCACCAGGGCTTGGCAACAGTGGCACAGCCTAAAGGAGGACAGATAGGGTGCTCACAGTTGGAAGAGTCAAGCCAAGGTTTCCAAAATTAGTCTTTTCAACCCTAAAGATGAATACAGAAGGTAAGAAAAGACTGGAGGGCTTTTTGCATTAACTTCCCCCATAACAAAATCTGGCCAGACTTCCACTTGGCAACACCTATGAAATGTATGTTTCTACTTTGTTACATTTTTTTTTTCCACTTTGTCACTCAGTCTCTATTTACTGGTATCTCTGAGGTCCTACAGATTTTTCCTAGCTTTCTGCAGCATTAATTTAAATACAAGAATATGGGCAAAGAATTCAGCAAGGATGGTACATTATATAAAAACTCAGGAATAGAGAAAACTGAAATGACTTAACAGATTTTGCCAGATCAAAATGAAAACCTTATTTGAAAAGTAAAAAATATAGTAAAATAGATTATAATGCTCAAAGTGTTTATATATCTTGCACGAAAAGATCTGTAACACATGTATAATAAAAGTACTTTGTAGAAAAACTAGGTAGAGGATACGAACAGAAGAGGAAATTTAAATGGCCAGTAGACACATAAGAAGATGCTCTGATTCATGTCAAAAAGGTAACCAAAAACAATATCGTGAAAGTGAAGTCGCTCAGTTGTGTCCAACTCTTTGTGACCCCGTGGACTGTAGCCTGCTAGGCTCCTCCATCCATGGGATTCTCCAGGCAAGAATACTGGAGTGTGTTGCCATTTCCTTC